>NC_064638.1:1222134678-1222434678 GCF_023864345.2 Schistocerca serialis cubense | reverse complement strand
CAGATTTTCTGTGAACGTTTGGGCAGGCATTGTTGGTGATGTCTTGATTGGGCCCCATGTTCTTCCACCTACGCTCAATGGAGCACGTTATCATGATTTCGTACGGGATACTCTACCTGTGCTGCTAGAACATGTGCCTTTACAAGTACGACACAACTTGTGGTTCATGCACGATGGAGCTCCTGCACATTTCAGTCGAAGTGTCCGTACGCTTCTCAACAACAGATTCGGTGACCGATGGATTGGTAGAGGCGGACCAATTCCATGGCCTCCACGCTCTTCTGGCCTCAACCCTTTTGAATTTCATTTTAACACTTCCTGGAACAAAGTGTCTGTTGCTGTGTGTTTCCATTCCATGATTAATGTGATTTGAAGAGAAGTAATAAAATGAGCTCTAACATGTCCACATAACATATTTTCTTTCTTTGTGTGTGAGGAATGTTTCCTGAAAGTTTGGCCGTGCCTCTTTGTAACACCCTATATATATATATATATATATATATATATATATATATATATATATATATATATATATCAGGAATCGATTCCGTGCTAACGTGTGTGGTAAACTCATCTGAAACAGCCGCTGCCACAGCTCTTTCACAGCAGGCGTTCTTTGTTTATATATATATATATATATATATATATATATAAAGACCATAAAAAAGTATAAACGTACAGAGCAATAATAGATGCTCGCACAACGACCACAATAAGACAAAGGACGAAAGCAACTAGCATTTCGCACTATCAAAACAAAGTATACAAAATGGGGAGATGGTAGAGGGTCGTCACAATAGAATAAAAAGGTGAATGTATTATGTATTTAGTGTTACGGAATATTCTGTGAGCTAAAGTCTAGCAAATATGTGTAGACGGACTTGAAGAATGCCTTAAGGAGCAACAAAAAAGACTACTGCTAAAAATTTAGTAACGTTCATAGTAGTAAGTGTAATGTGGTAACCTCGGCATGGGGTGCCAAAGTCGCCAATATGATTGTAGTACAAGGACTGGGTCTTAGGGTTTTCAATCGTCATTCACTATTTATTGCACGCAAAATAAATTATGCAGGAAAAGTTTTCAGAATTAAAAGAAACAATGAAGTGAGTTGTTGTTGTGGTCTTCAGTCCAGAGACTGGTTTGATGCAGCTCTCCATGCTGCACTATTCTGTGTAAGCTTCTTCTTCTCCAAGTCTTAACTGCAACCCGCATCCGTCTGAATCAGCTTATTGTATTGCTCTCTTGGTCTCAGTCTACAATTTTTACCCTCCACGCTGCCCTCTAATACTAAATTGGTGGTCCCTTGTTGCCTCAGAAGATATCCTATCAACCGATCCCTTTTTCTAGTCAAGTTGTGCAACAAATTCATCTTCTCCCCAATTCTATTCAGTACCTCCTCATTAGTTACTTGATCTACCCACCTAATCTTCAGTATTTTTCTGTAGCACCACATTTCGAAAGCTTCTATTCTCTTCTTGTCCAAACTGTAAATCGTCCATATTTCACTTCCGTATATGGCTACACTCATACAAATACTTTCAGAACAGACTTCCTGACACTTAAATCTGTACTCGATTTAACCAATTTCTCTTTTTAGAAACGCTTTCCTTGCCATTGCCAGTCTCCATTTTGTATCTTCTCTACTTCGACTATCATCAAAATGGCTCTGAGCACTATGGGACTCAACTGCTGAGGTCATTAGTCCCCTAGAACTTAGAATAGTTAAACCTAACTAACCTAAGGACATCACAAACATCCATGCCCAAGGCAGGATTCGAACCTGCGACCGTAGCGGTCTTGCGGTTCCAGACTGCAGCGCCTTTAACCGCACGGCCACTTCGGCCGGCTTCGACTATCATCAGTTATTTTGCTCCCAGAATAGCAGAACTGATCTACTACCTTAAGTGTCCCATTTCCTAATCTAATTCCTTCACCGTGAACTGATTTAATTCGACTACATTACATTATCTTCGTTTATGCAGGGTCCTCACCTAAGTGCTATTAAAACCAAGTATCCTGATTCAGATGAACAATTCTTGCTTTAAAATGTTTTAAAGTGATTTTTTGCCTAATGAAAAATGAATAGTAAAAGTAAAAGTTGAAACTACGAAAGTGAAGTTAGATAGGATTTTGCTAAAGTATCCTTAGTTTATTACAAAGCATAGTTTTGTAGGAATACAGTGCAAGATTGTATAAATGTTATTGTCTAAAATGCCTACTTCACAGGAGATAAAAAGGCAAATAAACTCATTTTCAAAAATAGTGTGCTTTCGATTTCTATCATGAATGGTTCCTTTTTAAAGTTAATTAAGCCCATTGTTGTGTTTTATTGTCTTACAAACCAACCTATGCACTACTCCAAGTGAAGTGGATGATTATCGTTTTGAATTAGTCTTTCTTTTTTACTGTAATAACCAGAGAGAGTTGACTAGAGAAACTATACTAGTTTATGGGACCCATCATATTCTACACTTATCAGGGAAAAATTCGACTATTACTGTTGCTAAGGAAAACTAGTGTATTTAGAGGAGCTTAAACAGTGTATTTACGAGATTATTCATCTTTATTGATTTTCTTGTGTCAGTTAAGATAAAAGCCCCTCATGTCCAAATTTAGCTCTGCACTTCATGCAGTAACATTTCAGTATTTAATTAATTAATGCTCTCGAGTGTAGCTGTCATTCGTATGAGATTGGTGCAAAATTACTTCTTACAATTTACTGATGTGTGCATTATTGGTAACTTCTGCTACACACAGTTCAGACTGAAATGTGTTAGTTTGTATCCTGTTTGCTGTTCAAAGGGAAATCTCGACGAAAGTAACTTTAATGGGAAACATTTAATTTTCTTAAACGTATATTTCCGAATTAATATGCCTAATTGGGCTGGCGATAGTTCATTTTTTTCATTCACTTATGATTTTATCACTTCCACTAACTCCCAAGGTTAAAGTCTGTCTGGTTTTTTTCTGTTAATTTCACCAAATTCAAAATTACAGTCCGATACCTTTGTCCATTGGACACACGCGCGGTCAGTCTTAAAAATCCTCCCAGAGGGTAACATTAGTTTGTTTCACTGCAATTTAGTGTTATAAGCATCACACTCAACTTAACGGGTTGTAACACCGACCTGCGCAAAAAATCATGAATAAGAATTCAGAATTCGGAGCAAACAGCGCACTGCAGTTAAAAAAATTTCAGCGTAAACACCCACCAGATACAGAGGTCATAAAACGTGTTCAAATACACTGAAGAGCCAAAGGAACTGGTACACCTGCCTAATATCGTATAGGACCCTAGCGAGCACGCAGTAACGCCGCAACACAGTGTGACATGGACTCGAATAATGTCTGAAGTAGTGCCGGAGGGAACTGACACCATTAATCCTGCTGGGCTGCCCATAAATCTGTAAGAATACGAGGGTGTGGAGATCTCTTCTGAACAGCGCGTTGCAAGGCATCCAAGATATGCTCAATAAAGCTCGAGCCTTGGGCGTTTGGTGGCCAGCAGACGTGTTTAAAATCAGAAGAGTGTTCCTGGAGCCACTCTATAGTAATTCTGGACGTGTGGAGTGTCGCATTTTCCTGCTGGAATATCCCAAGTCCGTTCGAATGCGCAATGGGCATGAATAGATGGAGGTGATCAGACATGATGCTTTCATACGTGTCACGTGTCAAAGTCCTATATAGAAGTATCAGGGGTCCCATATCACAGGAGGTGCATGGGCCTCACACCATAGCAGAGCCTACACCAACTTGAGCAGTCCCCTGCTGACATGCAGGGTCCATGGATTCAGGAGGTTTGCATCCATACAAGTAAACAACTGTCCACTCGATACAATTTGAAACGAGACTCGTCCGACCAGGCAACATGTTTCCAGTCATCAACAGTCCAATGTCGGTGTTGACGGACCGAGACGAGGCGGTGTCGTGGAATCATCAATGGTGTACCATAGATCACAGTGTGTAGATTCAGATGAATACTTGCGTCCAGCAGAAACACCCATTCAATGTATACTCCATCTTTTACCAGAGTCAGTGTATCACATGTTCGCATACCTATGTTGTTCACAAAGTGTTTAGTTTCAGTTGAATACCTACAGAAATTCGCATTAATTGTCAGTTTTTCGTGGTTAGTTTAAATACAGCTCCCACCTCATACGTGTTCGCGATGTGTTATCAGATCTATGTTGTTCGGAAGATATATCAGTGCGTGTGGATTCATTTTCTTGGAGGCGGGGGGGGGGGGGGGGGCATCAATCTTCTTTCTGACTGGTTTGATGCGGTCCACCATGAATTCCTCTCCTGCGCCAAACTCTTCATCTCAGTGTAGCACTAGCAACCTACGTCCTCGAGTGTTTGCTGGTTGTACAGTATTTCAATCTCAGTCTTCCTCAACAGTTTCTGCCCTCTAAAACTCCCTCTAGTACCATGAAAGTCAGTTCCTCATGTCTTAACAGCTGTCCTATCATCCTGTCACTTCTCCTTATCAGTGATTTTTTACATATTCCTTTCCTCTCATATTCTGCGCAGAACATCCTCATTTCTTATCAGTCCGCCTAATTTTCAACATTCCTCTGTAGCACCACATCCCGAACGCTTCGATTCTATTCTGTTCCGGTTTTCCCACAGTCCATGTTTCACTACCATATAATGGTGTGCTCCAGACGTACATTCTCAGAAATTTCTCCCTCAATTTATGGACCATGTTTGATATTAGTAGGCTTCTCTTGGCCAGGAATGCCCCTTTTGCCATGGCCAGTCTGCTTTCGATGTCCACTTTACTCAGTCCATCAATGGTTATTTTACTGCCAGGTAGCAGAATTCCTTAACTTCATCTACTTCGTGACCAACAATCCTGATTTTAAGTTTTTCGCTGTTGCCAATTCTGCTACTTCTCATTACTTCCAGTTTTCTTTAATTTACTCTCAGTCCATATTCTGTACTGATTAGATTGTTCATTTCATTCAGAAGATCATGTAATTCTTCCTCACTTTCACTGATGATAGCAATTTCATCAGCGAATCGCGTCATTGATATTCTTTCACCTTGATTCTTAATTCCACTCCTGAACCTTTCTTTTATCTCCACCATTGCTTCATCGATGTAGAGATTGTACAGTAAGGACGACAGGCTACATCCCTGTCCTACACTCTTTTTAAACTGAGCACTTCGTTATTGGTCGTCCACTCTTATTATTCCCTCTTGGCTCTTGTACATATTGCATATTACCCGTTTCTCCCTATATCTTACCCCTATTTTTCTCATAATTTCGAACAGCTTGCACCATTTTACATTTTTCCATGTCGACAAATCGTGTGAACGTGCCTTGAATTTTCTTTAGTCTTGCTTCCGTTATCAAACGCAACGTCAGAATTGCCTGTCTCGTGCCTTTACCTTTTCTAAAGCGAAACTGATCGTCATCAAGCACATTCACAGGTTTCTTTTTGATTCTTCTGTATACCATTCTTGTCAGCAAGTTACATGCATGAACTGCTCAGCTGATGGTGCGATAATTCTCGCAATTGTCACTTCTCACAGTCTTCGGAATTGTGTAGGTGATATTTTTCCGAAAGAATTCACTGGTAGCCAAGATTGCAGGAATTCTTTTTATTCCATGTTTACCGGTTTCGGCGAAACTGAAGCCGCTATCATCGGATCTAGGTAGGACAGAAAACACTATAAAAGTGGACTTGGATTCCACTTATATAACTTGCGTACATATAAGTTTATTTACAATCCTTAGGACACATACAGGTTACAACATCAAGTCAAACAATGGGGATATTAGTAGTTGCCTATAACACTCAGGCCTTACAAAATGGTCGTAAGTAGCACAGAGGCGTCCAAGAGCGCTGACATTATGAATGTGAAGTGTCTTCATGACATACAAGCGCAAGCTAGCCTCTGTTCTTACACTACGGGCCGCGTCGCTAGATGGAGCTCGAAATAGAGGTGCCAGTGAATGTTACAGCTCGCGTCATAACTGGCTCTGCGTGTGTGGTAACACTACATCATTATGGCTTGTGTCCGGCCCCGGTAGCTGAGTGGTCAGCATGACGGAATGTCAATCCTAAGGTCCCGGGTTCGATTCCCGGCTGGGTCGGAGATTTTCTCCGCTCAGGGACTGGGTGTTGTGTTGTCCTAATCATCATCATTTAATCCCCATCGACGCGCAGGTCGCCTAAGTGGCGTCAACTCGAAAGACCGGCACCAGGCGAACGGTCTACCCGACGGGAGGCCCTAGTCACACGACATTTCATTTCATTGGGGGAAGTGGCCACAAAACGACTATTCACGTTGGTGTGTAGAATACAGGGTGTTTCAAAAATGACCGGTATATTTGAAACGGCAATAAAAACTAAACGAGCAGCGATAGAAATACACCGTTTGTTGCAATATGCTTGGGACAACAGTACATTTTCAGGCGGACAAACTTTCGAAATTACAGTAGTTACAATTTTCAACAACAGATGGCGCTGCAAGTGATGTGAAAGATATAGAAGACAACGCAGTCTGTGGGTGCGCCATTCTGTACGTCGTCTTTCTGCTGTAAGCGTGTGCTGTTCACAACGTGCAAGTGTGCTGTAGACAACATGGTTTATTCCTTAGAACAGAGGATTTTTCTGGTGTTGGAATTCCACCACCTGGAACACAGTGTTGTTGCAACAAGACGAAGTTTTCAACGGAGGTTTAATGTAACCAAAGGACCGAAAAGCGATACAATAAAGGAACCGTTTGAAAAATTTCAAGGGACTGGTAACGTGACGGATGAACGTGCTGGAAAGGTAGGGCGACCGCGAACGGCAACCACAGAGGGCAATGCGCAGCTAGTGCAGCAGGTGATCCAACAGTGGCCTCGGGTTTCCGTTCGCCGTGTTGCAGCTGCGGTCCAAATGACGCCAACGTCCACGTATCGTCTCATGCGCCAGAGTTTACACCTCTATCCATACAAAATTTAAACGCGGCAACCCCTCAGCGCCGCTACCGTTGCTGCACGAGAGACATTCGCTAACGATATAGTGCACAGGATTGATGATGGTGATATGCATGTGGGCAGCATTTGGTTTACTGACGAAGTTTATTTTTACCTGGACGGCTTCGTCAATAAACAGAACTGGCGCATATGGGGAACCGAAAAGCCCCATGTTGCAGTCCCATCGTCCCTGCATCCTCAAAAAGTACTGGTCTGGGCCGCCATTTCTTCCAAAGGAATCATTGGCCCAATTTTCAGATCCGAAACGATTACTGCATCACGCTATCTGGACATTCTTCGTGAATTTGTGGCGGTACAAACGGCCTTAGACGACACTGCGAACACCTCGTGGTTTATGCAATATGGTGCCCGGCCACATCGCACGGCCGACGTCTTTAATTTCCTGAATGAATATTTCGATGATCGTGTGATTGCTTTGGGCTATCCGAAACATACAGGAGGCAGCGTGGATTGGCCTCCCTATTCGCCAGACATGAACCCCTGTAACTTCTTTCTGTGGGGACACTTGAAAGACCAGGTGTACCGCCAGAATCCAGAAACAATTGAACAGCTGAAGCAGTACATCTCATCTGCATGTGAAGCCATTCCGCAAGACACGTTGTCAAAGGTTTCGGGTAATTTCATTCTGAGACTACGCTATATTATTGCTACGCATGGTGGATATGTGGAAAATATCGTACTATAGAGTTTCCCAGACCGCAGCGCCATCTGTTGTTGAAAATTGTAACTACTGTAATTTCGAAAGTTTGTCTGCCTGAAAATGTACTGTTGTCCCAAGCATATTGCAACAAACGGTGTATTTCTATCGCTGCTCGTTTAGTTTTTATTGCCGTTTCAAATATACCGGTCATTTTTGAAACACCCAGTATATGAGTCTGGCGATGTACCATCTGACTTTCGGAAAAGCATCATCCACACAATTCCGAAGACGGCAAGAGCTGACATGTGCGAGAATTATCGCACAATCAGCTTAACAGCTCATGCATCGAAGCTGATTACAAGAATAATATACAGAAGAATGGAAAAGAAAATTGAGAATGCTCTACGTGACGATCAGTTTGGCTTTAGGAAAAGTAATGGGACGAGAGAGGCAATTCTGACGTTACGGCTAATAATGGAAGCAAGCCTAAAGAAAAATCAAGACACTTTAATGGGATTTGTCGACCTGGAAAAAGCGTTCGACAATATAAAACGGTGCAAGCTGTTCGAGAGTCTGAAAAAAGTAGGGGTAAGCTTTAGGGAGAGACGGGTCATATACAATATGTACAACAACCAAGAGGGAATAATAAGAGTGGACGATCAAGAACGAAGTGCTCGTATTAAGAAGGGTGTAAGACAAGGATGTAGCCTTTCGCCCCTACTCTTCAATCTGCAATCGAGGAAGCAATGATGGAAATAAAAGAAAGGTTCAGGAGTGGAATTAAAATACAAGGTGAAAGGATATCAATGATACGATTCGCTGATGACATTGCTATCCTGAGTGAAAGTGAAGAAGAATTAAATGATCTGCTGAACGGAATGAACAGTCTAATGAGTACACATTATGGCTTGAGAGTAAATCGGAGAAAGACGATGGTAATGAGAAGAGTAGAAATGAGAACAGCGAGAAACTTAACATCAGGATTGATGGTCACGAAGTCAATGAAGTTAAGGAATTCTGCTACCTAGGCAGTAAAATAACCAATGACGGACGGAGCAAGGAGGACATCAAAAGCAGACTCGCTATGGCAAAAAAGGCTTTTCTGGCCAAAAGAAGCCTACTAATATCAAATTCCGGCCTTAATTTTGAGAAAGAAATTTCTGAGGACGTACGTCTGGTGTACAGCATTGTATGGTTGTGAAACATGGACTGTGGGGAAACCGGAACAGAAAATAGAAGCATTTGAGATGTGGTGCTATAGAAGAATGTTGAAAATTAGGTGGACTGATAAAGTAAGGAATGAGGAGGTTCTACGCAGAATCGGAGGGGAAAGGAATATGTGGAAAACACTGATAAGGAGAAGGGACAGGATGATAGGACATCTGCTAAGACATGAAGGAATGACTTCCATGGTACTAGAGGGAACTGTAGAGGGCAAAAACTGTAGAGGAAGACAGAGATTGGAATACGTCAAGCAAATAATTGAGGACGTAGGTTGCAAGTGCTACTCTGAGGTGAAGAGGTTAGCACAGGAAAGGAATTTGTGGCGGGCCGCATCAAACGAGTCAGTAGACTGATGACCAGAAAAAAAGGGCTTGTACATGATTCTAATGATTACTGATCACGTAAACGTATAAAAACTTATGAAAGCTGCAGACCTACACAACTGCGCATCTGCCTAATCACGTATACGACATATCGAAAAGCAAATGGAAATTTCATGAGACCTGAGGAATTACAAAAATGTACATCTGCCTTGTCCTAACATAATAAGATACGAACATACATAGTTATATCGATATGTAGTTACTGTTGCTCTATCTTTGAGGCGACGTGGTTGTTTTTCCGGGTCGTGTGAGTGGGCCAGTTCGGTTGGGGACTCAGGAAGAGCCAGATCTGCGCAGTGCGCGAACACCCTGGGACCACTGGCGGCATGCATGGACTGCCGGATGGAAGGGCTGTGGTCACTAGGGTGCACGACCTTATCGTAAGCCGGATCCAGCAAGCTTTATGATGAGTGCATTTCAATCCAAGTAGAGAAACCTCCTCCATTGTGATATCTCGCGATTCTCCAGTGACTTGGGTTCGTGTTGCTGCTCGTAGTGTCGCCGAGGCGAAGAGCAGCGAGTGCTTGGGGAACGCGGATCTGATTAGCTTTCCACGACTTCTTATTACTATTGACTGCGTTCAACTTGTTACAATTTGTTAAGTTCAACCAGCGGCAATTTTTCTTGCCTAGTGGCCGCTAGCACCCCAGTTACCTGACCTGGGCGTTAGTGTGTGTAATGGCAGTGTACGTTTCCTTGCCTTGCCGCTGATGTCCGGTAAGGCGTGTAGTTTTGACAGCTTTCTTGATAGTAGGCCGCTTGGTGATTCTTCTGCTCTGGTGGTAGTGGTTCCTTTCTCGTTCTGGGCGCTCTAAACACAGTATTCTGGGGACATATAGGCATGTAACCTCCCCCTAACTTATCGACCTTAATGAGAGTAAAAATTAAACCACTTGCACCAAATGGAAATTTGGGAAAAGCAATCGGCACCGAAGTTAATTTGTCGGTAAAGAGGGAGGAAAGGGTTACATCTAAATGAAAGGAAAAATGCAAATGTAACTGGTGAAAATTAATTTTGAGAAATGGGTAAAATTACTAAAGAAAGTAAATGTGTGGTCATTACGTTAAATTAATTGGCGTTAATTAGATATTTAAGATTTAAGGAAAATTACGGTCACCAGTCCTATGGACAACTACTATAATAACTGAAAATGTAAGATTAATGCACATATAATTAGAACTAAAAGCGTGGCAACTGAAGGTTGACACGTGTTGCGTGAAAACTGAATGTTTGTGAGAATTAATAAATTTCGCTACACTCTGACTTAATTTAGCAAAAGAATTAATTGAAAGTTAATTTAGTGACTGAAATTAATAGTGAACTTTGTTTCTGAAGCTCTACGAAATTCAATAAGATAAGGTTAGTCTTGGGCTACCTCAACAATCATTTCTAAAGCTACTTCAATATATGCAATTTAGAAAGAAGAGATTTAACTCTGAACTTGAATTAAATGATTCTGAACAATTAACAATAGTAAAATTTAGTACGTACCAAGCTGAGCTGCAGTCACAGGTAAGCTAAAATATGGTAACAAAATTCGCACTCTTAATTTCTGCTTGTGTGGTTTAAATACTGTAGCCAACTATGAATACTATAACAGAAACTTTGAAATTAAAGCAGTGAAATGGAATGATATTACTTTAATGCTGGTGTTTGAATTTCAACGACATTCGGGTTCATTCCGGAAAAGGGAGGGACCCTGCTTGGTAATGCAATTGGGACAATGAGCAACAAAGGTTCATGCTATGTTGCTGTAATTTAGTGAGAAAAATTTGACAGTATGAAAAGCTGAGGTCTGCCATACAGTTCTAAAACCTTACGTGCTTTTAGTCTTCCTTATTGGTTGATTGAAGGTTTGCAGTCGTCGATCGGGGAGGTGGCGACAGTCACTCATTGTTGGCCATCGCTGTTGCAGAAGCTGGATGTTGGCGCGCCTTCTTCTCGACACGGTCACTAGGCGAAACGGGCTCTTGATGTGCGCCAGCTGAAGCTGCCCGTCCGCGACACCGTGTCAGAAACTTTCATGGCAAGTCGAGCGCAATTACATGCTGCCAGACCCCGAAAGCGCGGCATCTCGCGGGAGCGTCATACGACACACCTGCTCCACCGCCCTGCTCCAGCCAGACTCTCTCTGCTTTGCCCACGCTCCATGTGGCAGAGATAACACTACCAAAGATCCTAAACACTTTGTTTCACCACACGACCTATCGATGTAATCGTTCGATAGTATAGTTTTCCCTAGGCCAGACTCAGCGTCAAAATAAAAATAATATGTACAAAACAAACCAATTATACATCCCCATAAATGCATATATATATATATATATATATATATATATATATATATATATATATATATATATATATATATATATAGTAGAACAATTACAATATATAAAGACACAGAAATGTCATATCTTCAGGTAACAAAATAAGGAAAAAATTTATAGTACAATAGATGGAAATAGGAGGATATGCATTTCCGGCGTTAAACGCAGGTTCAAGCTTTGGCGTATAGTTCCACGGTAGCATTTGGTTTATCGGACGACAGGTAGCTTCAGCAAGATTATCAGTAGTCATTCATTGGGCTGCCACTAGTCTGAGTTATCATATTGTGAAGTGAATGCAACTCTTGGCTGCCTGTCTCACCGCCCGCGAAAGTGTTACCCACGGTTTCTTCGCAGTTACCTTCTTTGTACGCATGTTTTCCTTTCCAACTTTTGTGATTGCCTTTTTAGAGATGAGGATTCCGTTTCAGCCCGCTCCACTTACTGAATGTTTTTATAGCTGTATCTATAGCATTGGAGAACTTCAACCGTATTTCGTCATTGTTTAGTACTTCCGTATCCCGCTTTTTTGCGTATTAATTGTTCACGACTGAGATATTAAACTTCATCCTGCTCTTCATCAATACTATATTATGATCCGATCCTGTATCTGCTCCTGCGTACTCCTTACAATCCAGTATCTGATTTCGGAATCACTGCCTGTCCATGATGTAATCTAACTGAAATCTTCCCGTATAAGCCGGCCTTTTGCAAGTATATCTCATCCTCTTATGATTCTTCAACACAGTATTCGCTATTACTAGCTGAAATTTATTACAGAACTCAGTTAGTCTTACCCCTCTCTCATTCCATGTCCCAATTCCATTCTCTCCTGTAATCTTTTCCTTTACTGCTTCCTATACTACTGCAATCCAATCATCCAAGTCCATTAGATTTTCAACTCCCTTTACGTACTGGCCGGCCAAGGTGGCCGAGCCGTTCTTAGCGCTACAGTCTGGACCCGCACGACCGCTACGGTCGCAGGTTCGAATCCTGCCACGGGCATGTGTGATGTCCTTAGGTTAGTTAGGTTTAAGTAGTTCTAAGTTCTAGGGGACGGATGACCTCAGACGTTATGTCCCATAGTGCTCAGAGCCATTTGAACCATTTGAATTTTACGTATTGTATTACCCTTTTAATATCATTATATACTTTCTCTGCCTCTTCATATATAACTTCGACGTTGGTATGTACACCTGAATTTTCGTTGTCGGTGTTGGTTTGCTGTCGGTAGTGGTATGAACAACTGCATCACTGAACTGTTCACAGGAACACACTCCCTGCCCTACCTTCCTATTCATTACTTATCCTACTCCCGCTACACCAGTTTACCATTTTCTGCTGCTGTTGATTTTACCCTATAATTATCTTGGCATAAATCCTTGTCTTCTTTCCATTTCACTTCACTGAACCCTACTGTATTTCATTTCTCAGATTTTGTAGCTTATCGACGACATTAAAGGTTTTGACATTCTAGGCTCCGACTCGTGCAACGTTATTCCTTAATTGATTATTCAGTCTTTTTCTCATGGTCACCTTCGCCTCGGCAGGGACTAAACAGTTTTTCAGTGGTCTAGGGCCCAGCCGAAACGGTCACGAGCTCAGAACAGGTGCTGCAGGCGACTTCGTGCTTATAGCAAAGGTATCCTGGTCGGTCGTCTACTGCCATGGCCCGTTAAAGCCAGATTTCGCCTCACGTTCATCGTACTTCCCACACTAGCATCAACTGCTATTTCACTCTGAGGTGCTTGTCTGTTAGCAGTGAAAACTCTACACAAGCACCGATGCTTTCGGTCGTTAAGTGAAGCCGATCAACCACTACAATGTCCGTGGCGAGAGTTAATACCTGAAATTTGATATTCGCGGCAAACTATTGGCACTATGTATCTCGGAATATTGAATTCCTAATGAATTCCGAAATGGAATGCCCCATGTCCCATACGCCTAGCTCCATCTGCGATTACACGTTTCGAGCCCCTTATTATATCGGAAACCTTTTTACGCGTATCACCCGAGTACAAGTGACAGTCTGCCAATGCAGTGTCCTTTTATACCTTGTGCATGTGATGCTACCGCCACCTGTATATGTGCATATCGCTAGCACGTGAATTTTGTCACCCCATTGTCACGTACACTACTGGCCATTAAAATTGCTACACCAAAAAGAAATGCAGGTGATAAACGGGTATTCATTGGACAAACATATTACACTAGAACTGATATGTGCTTACATTTTCACGCAAATTGGGTGCATAGATCCTAAGAAATCAGTACCCAGAACAACTACCTCTGGCCGTAATAATGGCCTTGATACGCCTGGGCATTGAGTCAGACAGAGCTTGGATGGCGTGTACAGGTACAGCTGCCCACGCAGCTTCAACACGATACCACAGTTCATCAAGAGTAGTGACTGGCCTATTGTGACGGGCCACTTGCTCGGTCACCATTGACGAGACGTTTTCAGTTGGTGAGAGATCTGGAGATCGTGCTGGCCAGGGCAGCAGTCGAACATTTTCTGTATCCAGAAAGGCCCTTACAGGAACTGCAACATGCGGTCGTGCTTATCCTGCTGAAATGTAGGGTTTCCCAGGCATCGAATGAAGGGTAGAGCCACCGGTAGTAACACATCTGAAATGTAACGTGCACTGCTCAAAGTGCTGTCAATGCGAACAGGAGGTGACCGAGACGTGTAACCAATGGCACACCATACCATCACGCCGGGCGATGCGCCAGTATGGCGATGACGAATACACGCTTCCAGTGTGCGTTCACCGCGATGTCGCCAAACACGGATGTGACCATCATGATGCTGTAAACAGAACCTGGATTCATCCGAAAAAATTACGTTTTGCCATTCGTGCACCAAGGTTCGTCGTTGAGTACACCATCGCAGGCACTCCTGTCTGTGATGCATCGTCAAGGGTAACCGCAGCCGTGGTGTCCGAGTTGACTGTCCATGCTGCTGCAAACGTCGTCGAACTGTTCTTGCAGATGGTTGTTGTCTTGCAAACGTCCTCATCTGTTGACTCAGGGATCAAGACGTGACTGCGCGATCCGTTACAGCCACGCGGATAAGATGCCTGTCATCTGGATTGCTAGTGATACGAGGGCGTTGGGATCCAGCACGGCGTTCCGTATTACCCTCCTGAGCCCACCGATTCCATATTCTGCTAACAGTCATTGGATCTCGACCAACGCGAGCAGCAATGTCGCGATACTATAAACCGCAATCGCGATAGGCTACAATCCGACCTTTATCAAAGTTGGAAACGTGATCGTACGCATTTCTCCTCCTTACACGAGGCATCACAACAACGTTTCACCAGGCAACGCCGGTCAACTACTGTTCGTGTATGAGAAATCGGTTGGAAACTCTCCTAATGTCAGCACGTTGTAGGTATCGCCATCGGCGCCAATCTTGTGTGAATGCTCTGATATGCTAATCATTTGCATATCATAGCATCTTCTTCCTCTCGGTTAAATTTCACGTCTGTAGGTCGTCATCTTCGTGGTGTAGCAATTGTAAAGGCCAGTAGTGTATGTTTTTGGGAATACCTAACTTACGACCTTCAGGCAGCAATGTTATAATACGGTGCATAAGCCGATAAACGTCTTCACTAGAAAATTACCCTAACAACACTTTGAACTGCATCTTATAAACATTCGTAAATGGAATGAGGATAAATGTACAAATAAGTTAAAAAATAGTATAATACCAGCAAAACTGATGAGAAACGCGGCTCCATTTCATACACCAGGATTGTCGCTGACGAGATTGTATCAGGACGTATTTGACTGTACTTATCAAGATTTACTGTGTGATCAACGGGCATCGCATCGTGTTTTGTTCGGTGCCAGTCGCGATTCACTTTTTATGCAGTTGTTACAGTTGTTTCGCTTGTTACCGAACAAATTTAGAATCCCTGTCCCTTTCGGGAGTCCGCTAAATCTATAGATGTATTGTAATGGCGCTAATCGTCGAAATGACACAGGCTGTCGTGACTTGTTCCAGTTTTGTTTCGATTATCCGATTGTTCGCGCGTTAGCACTCGGACAAACAATTTCAATTAGAGGTGGTGAAATAATGGCCTCGTAATCGAAGAGGGAGGGAGTGGGACGCAGGTCTGACCGCAAATTCCAGAGAGAGCTCATTGCCAACAAAAGGCCAGCTGGCGGCACGCATCCGCTGGATTTAACTTCTGACAGAAACAACTTTGCCGTTAAACAGTCCCTTTTCTGCAGAACACAAAGCGGGACGTACACGTTTTATGATTCAAAGTTTTGTATAAAGTACTCCCGTCACTCTTAACACACGGATTTGAGCTCAGAGTTTAATTCAGTTTGTGGTTGTCGTGTCATTTATCGTAGACATTCTGGCACCTTTCTGTTAATTCGCGGAGGGGCAGCACAAAAATTTCCCCGACACGTGTCTCGTCATTCTCGCCATATGTAACGCATCTCATGTCGTCATATGGAATAAACAGCACGCAAGCTACAATCTAACATGAAACATTTTAAAAAAGTTCGAATCGAGATGGGAGAAATTTGTATGCACACAAAAACGTACACAAAAAGGAAATGAATCGTGCTAAAGCGCCAGAATACCGTTCTAAAAGCTTCATTCCCCGTCAGTCCTACGATGTTTAAGTGTCATTAGTCATTTCATGTCTGGAAACTTCTGTTAATCTAAATAATTCCTAGTTGCTCCATGGTACAGAGTTCGCATGAAACTGTATGTCCCTCAGTAAAGGGGTGGGTGAGTCACTTCAAAGGTCGGAGGAAGGCAACGACTTTGCCAAAGAAACATTGTGTTCAAGCTAGCCTTCAAGTTGATGACAGCTTCATTTTTAATAAACCTACAGTGACCTTGATAGCTGTGTGAGATTGCGGAGCACTCCCACTTCTGATTCGGTGTTACGCCACTTCACGTTCTGAGGGAATTTGATCTTTATTTCGATTTGACTTCATACATCGTGATGAAATGGTGGACAGTAGTTAATGCTCTTGCTTGCGTGCACTTGAGAAGGAATAACGGTAAGCTTTACCTGCGTTCAAAGGAATAGGGTGCCGATTTAAACGACTGCAGTAAAAGTGCACGTCGACGGTGGGCGGAAGGAAGCGCGTTTCTTTTGCGGAACCTGGGTGGAAACATTTCTAGAAGGCCGAGTTCCGTGGCCTCATTGTGCAGAGACGTTGGTCGGCGCCAGTCGGCCGGCATCGGCGTCAAGGTAGAATGACCAGCGAAGAGAAATCACTGCTGCAATGGCCATCGCGTTGTAGACTGGCAATAAAGCAGAGGATGGAGCCTTGCTACGCAGGAAGTCGAACGTCTGTATGCGTTCTGCGAATTTCCGTGGGACAGGTGACTGGCGCCCAGACGTCCAGACTCAGTTACAAAACATATCTGTGAATCACGAGGTTTTTAGCGGATTTATGGACTTTCTTTGGAAACTTCGAAATGTACTCAACAGGAGAGATAACAAGCTTTTTATGGAGGGCTGTGGTGCCATCTGGGTCATGTTGTTATCAAAAGTCACGGCGTAAACGCGTGGGAATGAGGCTGCGAAGCTGAATCCTTTTTCCTTTTCTCCCAATTAACTGTAAAGTCTCTGATTGGTCAAATCGGTGTATGCAGAATAAAGGGCGCTCTCCCAGCTTCGAACGCCGCTCTCCAGCTCGAGGTTGGCTTGTGCTAAAGTGGGCGAAGTCTAAGATGTAAATAGATTTTTCCTACTGAGCTGAAGCCGGCCAGTGTGGCCGAGCGGTTCTAGGCACTTCAGTCTGGAAACGCGTGACCGCTACAGTCGCAGGTTCGAATCCTGCCTCAGGCATGGATGTGTGTGATGTCCTTAGGTTCATTAGGTTAAAGTACTTCTAATTTTTAGGGGACTGATGAGCTCAGATGTTAAGTCCCATAGTGCTCAGAGCCATTTCAATCATTTGAACTACTGAGCTGAGGAGGAAACAGGACAGAAAGAGAAGATCACTCTTGTAGTCGCTCTAGTAAAGAACTGCATATCCCTACCTGCACGGTGAGACTTGTGTCCTTGGCTAGTGTGCAACTTAGAGCCTGTGCCAGTCTCCTTCTAAACCGTCAGAAACTGCTTCTAGTATCATACACACAGAGAGTGAAGCGTGGGTGTACTTACTTGTCTTGAGTCGGCCGTCTAAACATTTGAAATATTCCGTCACGCATAGACGTGGCTCGGAGTCAAATTGGTTTGGCATACCATCAAACGTGTCCACGTGCACACTGGAATCCACCGGGGTTTCACAGGCTCATAGCAAAGTAACTAAGTTCCGAATTAAACGAAAGCGAGACCGCGAACTTCCATTTTTCGGGTGCGCGCCATTAACAACACATTGCTGCCGTTCATGACTTCAGTCTTCGAACGTATCGTGGTGTGCCACCCTGACCTGTAAGAGGGTAAGGTATTCGCTGCTATGGCGTAGGGCTCCAATATATGTTTCTCAGCACCCTGTTCTTCCGAACCCTATTATTCTTTTTGGAATGGTAGAATATAGATGCTTGATGTGGGGATAGTTTTTGTGCCATAGCCCGGATTCACGCGTATGAAGCCAGATAAAATGAATGTTGTTGTTGTGGTCTTCAGTCCTGAGACTGGTTTGACGCAGATCTCCATGCTACCCTATCCTGTGCATTTCCCAGTACCTACTGCAACCTACATCCTTCTGAATCTGCTTAGCGTATTCATCTCTTGGTCTCCCTCTACGATTTTTACCCTCCACGCTGCCATCCAATACTAAATTTGTGATCCCTTGATGCCTCAGAACATGCCTTATCATCCGGTCCCTTCTTCTCGTCAAGTTGTGCCACAAACTCCTCCCCAATTCTATTCAATACCTCATGATTAGTTATGTGATCTACCCATCTAATCTTCAGCATTCTTCTGTAGCACCACATTTCGAAAGCTTCTATTCTCTTCCTGTCCAAACTATTTATCGTCCATGTTTCACTTCCGTACATGACTACACTCCATGCGAATGCTTTCAGTAACGAATTCCTGACACTTAAATCTATACTCGATGTTAACAAATTTCTCTTCTTCAGAAACGATTTCCTTGCCATCGCCAGTCTACATTTTATATCATCTCTACTTCGCCCGTCATCAGTTATTTTGCTCCAGAAATAGCAAAACTCCTTTACTACTTTAAGTGTCTCATTTCCTAATCTAATTCCCTCTGTATCACCTGAATTAATTCGACTACATTCCATTATCCTCGTTTTGCTTTTGTTGATGTTCATCTTATATCCCCCTTTCAAGACACTGTCCATTCCTTTCAACTGCTCTTCCATGTCCTTTGCTGTCTCGGACAGAATAACAATGTCAACGGCGAACCTCAGAGTTTTTACTTCTTCACCATGGATTTTAATACCTACTCCGAATTTTTCTTTTGTTTCCTTTACTGCTTGCTCAATATACAGATTGAATAGCATCGGGGAAAGGCTATAACCCTGTCTCACTCCCTTCTCAACCACTGCTTCCCTTTCATGTCCCTCGCCTCTTACAACTGCCATCTGGTTTCTGTACAAATTGTAAATAGCCTTTCGCTCCCTGTATTTTACCCTTGACATCTTTAGAATTTGAAAGAGAGTATTCCAGTCAACACTGTCAAAAGCTCTCTCTAAGTCTACAAATGCTAGAAAGGTAGGTTTGACTTCCTTAACCTTTCTTCTAAGATAAGTCGTAAGGTCATTATTGCCTCACGTGTTCCAATATTTCTACGGAATCTAAACTGATCTTCCCTGAGGTCAGCTTCTACTAGTTTTTCCATTCGTGTGTAAAAAATTCGTGTTAGTAGTTTCGTGTTAGTATTTTATTGAACTGATAGTTCGGTAATGTTACTTTAAATCCGTCTTGATTGCAATTTTTTTTTTATTATTCATATGACCGGTTTCGGTTCATTCAGAACCATCTTCAGATCTGATATTTAAGTTACAGGAGTAACCCGTCCAATTCAGCAACTTTCACATGCTTCTGACGTAGCATGTGAAAGTTGCTGAATTGGACGGGTTACTCCTGTAATTTAAATATCAGATCTGAAGATGGTTCTGAATGAACCGAAACCGGTCATATGAATAATAAAAAAAAATTGCAATCAAGACGGATTTAAAGTAACATTATAAAATCACTGATTGCTGTTATCCCATAAGACATTATGTCTGTTTTTGCAAAATGATAGTTCGGTAATTTTCACATCTATCAACATCTGCTTTCTTTGGGATTGGAATTATTATATTCTTCTTGAAGTCTGAGGGTATTTCGCCTGTCTCATACATCTTGCTCACCAGATGGTAAAGTTTTGTCAGGGCCGGCTCTCCCAAGGCCGTCAGTAGTTCTAATGGAATGTTGTC
This sequence comes from Schistocerca serialis cubense, assembly GCF_023864345.2. Taxonomy (NCBI): domain Eukaryota; kingdom Metazoa; phylum Arthropoda; class Insecta; order Orthoptera; family Acrididae; genus Schistocerca; species Schistocerca serialis. The sequence continues at coordinate 1,222,414,732 of NC_064638.1, read as the reverse complement.
TACTCCCAGGGCCTTGTTTCTTCCTAGGTCTATCAGTGCTCTGTCAAACTCTTCACGCAGTATCGTATCTCCCATTTCATCTTCATCTGCATTCTCTTCCATTTCCATAATATTGTCCTCAAGTACATCGCCCTTGTATAGACCCTCTATATACTCCTTCCACCTTTCTGCTTTCCCTTCTTTGGTTAGAACTGAGTTTCCATCTGAGCTCTTAATATCCATACAAGTGGTTCTCTTTTCTCCAAAGGTCTCTTTAATTTTCCTGTAGGCAGTATCTATCCTACCCCTAGTGGGATAACCATCTACATCCTTGCATTTGTCCTCTAGCCATCCCTGCTTAGTCATTTTGCACTATCTGTCGATCTCATTGAGACGTTTGTATTGCTTTTTGCCTGCTTCATTTACTGCATTTTTATATTTTCTCCTTTCGTCAATTAAATTCAATATTTCTTCTGTTACCCAAGGAGTTCTACTATCCCTCGTCTTCTTACCTACTTGATCCTCTGTTGCCTTCACTGCTTCATCCCTCAGTGCTACCCATTTTTCTTCTACTTTACTTCTTTCCCCCATTGCTGTCAATTGTTCCCTTATGCCCTCCTTGAAACTCTGTGCAACCTCTGGTTTAGTCAGATTATCCAGGTCCCATCTCCTCAAATTCACACTTTTTTGCAGTTTCTCCAGTTTTAATCTACAGTTCATATCCAATAGATTGTGGTCAGAGTCCACATCTGCCCCTGGAAATGTCTTACAATTTAAGACCTGGTTCCTAAATCTCTGTCTTGCCATTATATAATCCATCTGATACATTTTAGTGAATAGTGTTCCGATTAGCGTCTTGTGTCGAACACCAGCTAATCACTTTGTCCACTATAGACCCCATGTTAGAGAAAGCGTTTGTCAAAAAACAAAAAAAAAACAAAAAATGTGTGGCGTTTCCTGAGTCTTTTTTGTTGTCTTGTGATGTTAAGGATAAATAAATCTATTGTCATTTAGATCACAACTTCTCCCTGAGTTCTTATTAACAGTACCTTCCCATTATAGTATTAAAGTCTAGATATGAAAAGTAGGTAGAAGGCTTTCAGCTGTTTTAGAGTAATAATTAAAACCACAGGAAAAGTGTTGGGCGAATACAGTACAAAATACTATACATTCTTGTTAATAGGATAAAGGAGTTACTAGATGTGCATGATCACATTTTCGCAACACAATGACTGCTGTATCAAAAATTTTGGGTGTGCAGCTGCAAAAGTTTCGCTTCTTCTATTAATATTTCGACTGTATATCGCTCAGCTATCTTCAGAGTGAGCCAAATGACTACCGCTCCAGAACTCTCTCCGTCTTCTTAAACTGGCCGACTGCAACACGGCACTTGGGTCCACAATTACACAGGCGCCAGAGACGTTGATCGGCGGCAAGGAAATAGCATTCGCATGAATTAGATCTGTGACTCAGCGGCCGATGCTCTCCGGGGTGCCAATGTATCACTGCGAGCCGCATTGTGGCGATATCTTTGTAATTTTATTACGGAAAGAAAGAGCCTGATTCCGGTATTGTCCAACCTGAATCAGCTATATTAATTAAATTCGTGACCAAGATAAAGAAGGCCCAGAAATTTTGACGGTTTTCGATCAACATACTCTGATCAACCAGAACATTAAGACCATCTTCCTAATAGCAAAATGGCCACCTATCCCAGGGACAATAGCGGCGTCACATCGTGGCTTGGAAGCAATGACACATTGGTAGGTAGCTAAAGGGAATTGGCACCACATCCACAAACACAAGTCATCTGATTCCGCAAATTCCGCCTCACAGTCTGGAGTCTGGATGTCACGGGAGAAATCAATAGTCTAAAATCAATTTTTTCTATTATTAGTGGTAACCATCATCTAACTAAACTATTTTACCCAAATCAAATAGAACTGTGGTCAGAGTTGCGTATAATAGAACTATGCAGCCATCCACCAATTGCGTTTTACTGTTAGTTCAGTGGCGGAGGGAAATAAACTCTGATACAAATGGGCCATACAGAACTATCCTACTGTGTGTGTTAAAATAGCCTCTTTACTTCCTGCATCTGGCAGCTTCTTTCAGACAAATCTCATATGCCCTGGTACTGAACATATCTTCATTTAATACCAATTTTTCTTCATAACACATTTAATTGACTTTTCTATGCGATGAAAGGACTGAAGCGCATGGAGCAGTTCGAAACAGATGAGACGTTTCATAGCACAATTACATCTCATCTGACCTATTGCCACCTAACTGAACTTGCTATTTGGTTTCATCTTCCTAATTTATTTTACACAAACACTCTATTAAACTCTGTGGTCTTGTACGTGAATGTGAATACACACTGAGATTTTTAATAATATTATTTCTTTCAGACTGTAAATTTTATCGCTCAGTTATATACGCAATTATTTATATAAGGTGATGGAAATTGCACCTCCGTGTGCCTTTCGTAGGAAATCATAGGCATCATAACATGACGAATTACGGTTCACGAATGGATCCCGGACGATCGCCTAGTGTTGCCTAAATACTTCCAAGGTCACAGCGATATCTTCTGCGTACTTGCTGACTTCAAAATTGAATTACAGCGTAATTTTGCCTCGCCTAACTATGTTTCACAAAAATCGCTCAGTTCATCGATGCCTGAATGAAGGAAAAGGAGACCAAAAAGAAATTCCACTGTTACCGGTCGAGTTCATTAAAACTTTTTCCTATAATCAAATTAATTCTCAAATCCTCTTGAGATAATTGCGTGTCCGACGTCTTGAAACGAAGGGGAACAGATGACACTTTAGAAAAAAGGCTTTTTCACTCCACACTTTCAAGCAGACGGAACTGTTGGAGAGGGTTAACGAAGACCCACTCGAGAAAGTTTGCTTCCGCAACATTTAGGAATTTTAAAGCCCGCTATGACAGTGATAGGTTGCATGTTTGTACTGACTTAGAGTAATACTTTCGTGTTATTCAGATTGAATAACAGCTCTTTAGTTATACTTATCAACAGAAGTTTCCCTACTAAATCTTCTTCGTCAAGTTATTACGGGAATAATATTATTAATATTTGTATATTTTGTACACAACAGGCAAATTACTTCGCTGATCATATCGTTTCTTTGTCGCTTACAGTTACATAATGACGATTTTTACGTCCGTGTGTTTGCCTAGGAGTACGAATGCTTGATTTTCTTTCAAGATGTGTGTCTTGAAATCGTATAATTGTAATCTACATCTACATCTACGTGATTACTCTGCTATTCGCAATAAAGTGCCTGGCAGAGGGTTCAATGAACCGACTTTAAGCTGTCTCTCTACCGTTCCACTCCTGAACGGCACGTGGGAAAAGCGAACACTTACTTTTTTTTTGGTCTGAGCCGTAATTTCTCTTATCATAATGATCATTTCTCTTTATGTAGGTGGGTGGGAACAGAATGTTTTCGCAATCGGAGGAGGAAACTGGGGCCGGCCGGTGTGGCCGAGCGGTTCTAGGCGCTACGGTCTGGAACCGCGCGGCCACTACGGTCGCAGGTTCGGATCCTGCCTCGGGCATGGATGTGTGTGATGTCCTTAGGTTGGTTAGGTTTAAGTAGTTCCAAGTTCCAGGGAACTGATGACCTCAGCAGGATGTAATGCATTTGAGAAAACTTGTGATTGAAATTTCATAAGATAATCCCGTCGCAAAGAAAAACGCCTTTGTTTTAATGATTGCCACTCCTATTCACGTATCATGTCTGTGAATTATCTCCCATATTTCGCCATTATACAAAACGAGCTGCACTTCTTTGTACTTTTTCGATGTCATCCGTCAGTCCCACCTGATGCGGATCCCACACCGCACAGCAATACTCCAGAATAAGGCTGACAAGCGTGGTGTAAGCAGTCTCTTTGGTAGACCTGTTGCACCTTCTAAGTGTTCTGCCAGTGAATCGCAGTCTTTGGTTCGCTCTACCCACAATTTTATCTATGAGATCGTTCCAATTTAGGTTATTTGTAGTTGTAATCTCTAAGTATTTAGCTGCATTTACAGCCTTCAGATTTGTGTGACTTATCGCGTAATCGAAATTTAGCTGATTTCTTTTAGGACTCATGTGAATAACTTTTCTTTATTCGGGGTCAAATGCCATATTTCGCACCATACAGATATCTCATCTAAATCAAGATTTTAAACATGGCTGAAACAGCAACTGTTGAAATTCTTCACGGTAAAAGATGACAGCCAAAACAGTTGCAGGATAAAGATTTATTAAAATTCTTGACCAAGGTTTCGGTGTATATAAATATACCTTCATCAGAAGTAAAATATCTAAAATTACATCCTGCTATGACTCTTGTCACGATAGTTCATAGGTGAAGTACTGATGCTGTGCTGTGTTCGCATCGACCCTCTGTCCACAATCATGTTGTATAAATGGAGATGATGTCTTAACTACTGACGACGTCTTTGGCACAATTGTTTTATTAATCTCCACTGCAGGATGTTATTGTAGATATTTTACTTCTGATGAAGGTATATTTATGTATACCGAATCCTTGGTCAATAATTTTAATAAATCTTTATCCGGCAACTGTTTTGGCTGTCATCTTTTACCGTGAAGTCTTATCTAAATCATTTTGAAACCGTTTTGATCATCTGAGGAGTTTACAAGACGGTACATGACAGAATCATCTGCAAACAATCTAAGACGTCTACTCAGATTGTCTCCTATGTCTTTAATATAGATCAGGAACAATAGAGTTCCTTGGGGAACGTCGGATATTACTTCTGTTTTACTCGATGACTTTCCGTCTATTACTAGGAACTGTGACCTCTCTGACAGAAATCACGAATCCAGTCGCTCAACTGAAGCGATACTTCGTAGGCACACAGTTTGTTTAGAAGCTTGTGAGGAATGGTGTCGAAAGCCTTCTGGAAATCTAAAAATATGGAATCGATTTGACATACCCTGTCGATAGCACTCATTACTTTCTGAGTATAAAGACCTATTTGTGTTTCACAAGAACGATATTTTCTGAATCCGTGCTGACTATGTGTCAATAAATCGTTTTCTTCGAGGTACTTCATAATAATCGAATACAGTATATGTTCCAAAACCCTACGACAAATCGACGTTAGTGATATAGGCCTGTAATTCAGCTGATTACTCCCACTTTCCTTTTTGGGTATTGGTGCGACTTGAGCAATTTCCCAGTCTTTAGGTACGGAACATTCTGTGAGCGAGTGGTTGTATATAACTGCTAAATATGGAGCTATTTTATCAGCATACTCTGAGAGGAACCTGACTGGTATACAATCTGGACCGGAGGCCTTGCCTTCATTAAGTGATTTAAACTGCTTTGCTACACTGAGGATATCTACTTCTATGTTTCTCATCTTGGCAGCTGTTCTTGACTGGAATTCAGGAATATTTACTTCGTCTTCTTTGGTAAAGGAGTTACAGAAAACCGTGTTTAATAACTCTGCTTCAGTGACGCTGTCATCAGTGACTTCACCGTTGTTATCACGCAGTGAAGGTATTAATTGCGTGTTGCCACTGGTGTGCTTCATGTATGACCAGAATCTCTTTGGGTTTTCTGCCAGAATTTCGTTGTGGAAATTAGTAAAAGCGTTTCACATTGAAGTACGCGATATATTTCGAACTTCTGTAAAACATGGCAATATTGGGGATTTTGCGTTCTTTTAAATTTGGCATGCTTTTATGTTGCTTCTGCAACAACGATCTGACCCGCATTGTGTACCATGGGGGATCATAACACATCACTTATTAATTTCTGGCGATACTACCTCTTTGAAAACATATCACAACTTTTCTACAATTACATTGTCAGATCGCAAGGAGTGAAGACTGTCCCTTAGAAAGGCGTTAAGAGAATTTTTATCCGATTTTTTAAAATAGATATACTTTGCGTTTCTTTTTGATGGTTGTAGGAGTTACGGTATTCAGCCTACCAGCAACTGCCTTGAAACTTCCTGGCAGATTAAAACTGTGTGCCGGACCGAAACTCGAACTCGAGACCTTTGCCTTTCCCGGGCAAGTGCTCTACCAACTGAGCTATCCAAGCACGGCTCACGCCCCGTCCTCACAGCTTTACTTCTGCCAGTATCTCGTCTCCTACCTTCCAAACTTAACAGCTCTCCTGTGAACTTGCAGAACTAGCACTCCTGAAAGAAAGGATATTGCGGAGACATGGCTTAGCCACAGCCTAGGGGATGTATTCAGAATGAGATTTTCACTCTGCAGCGGAGTGTGCGCTGATATGAAACGTCCTGGCAGATTAAAACTGTGTGCCGGACTGTGACTCGAACTCGGGACCTATGCCTTTCGCGGGCAAGTGCTCTCCCAACTGAGCCACCCAAGCACGACTCACGCCCCATCCTCACAGCTTTATTTTTACCCGGAGAGAGTTTGGAAGGTAGGAGACGAAATACTGGCAGAAGTAAAGCTGTGAGGACGGGGCGTGAGTCGTGCTTGGGTAGCTCAGTTGGTGGAGCACTTGCCCTCGAAAGGAAAAGGTCCCGAATTCGAGTCTCGGTCCGGCACGCAGTTTTAATCTGCCAGGAAGTTTCATATCAGTGCACACTCCGCTGCAGAGTGAATATCTCATTCTGGAAGCAACTGCCTTGTGGTCGCTAATCCCTGTATTCGTCACAATTCTCACTATTTGCACAGGATTATTTGTTGCTAAAAGGTCAAGTACGCTTTCGCAATAATTTACGCATCGAGTGGGCTCATGAACTAATTGTTCAAAATAAGTTTCTGAGAAAGCATTCAGTACAATTTCGGATGACGTTTTATGCCTGCCGCCGGCTTTAAACGTATGATTTTTCCAGCATATCGAGGGTAGACTAAAGTCACCACCGCCTATAGTTGTATGTGCAGGGTACTTATTTGAAATGAGACTCAAGGTTTCTTTCAACTGTTCAGCAACTATATCTTCTGAGTCGGGGGATCGGTAAAACGATTAAATTAATAATTTAGTCCGATTGTCAGCTATAACCTCTACCCATAGTTCTTTACACGAACTATCTACCTCAATTTCGCTACAAGGCCAACTACCTCTGAATGCAATAAATACGCCACCACGAACTGTATTTAATCTATCCTTTCTGAACACTATTAGATCATTTGAAAAAATTTCGGCTGAACTTATTTCCGGCTTTAGCCAGCACTCTGTACCTACTGCTATTTGAGCTTCAGTGCTTTCTATTAGCGCTTGGAGCTCAGCTCGCATCTGTAAACAACAGCCGGCCGAAGTGGCCGTGCGGTTAAAGGCGCTGCAGTCTGGAACCGCAAGACCGCTACGGTCGCAGGTTCGAATCCTGCCTCGGGCATGGATGTTTGTGATGTCCTTAGGTTAGTTAGGTTTAACTAGTTCTAAGTTCTAGGGGACTAATGACCTCAGCAATTGAGTCCCATAGTGCTCAGAGTCATTTGAACCATTTTTTTTGTAAACAACAATCACAGTTCCTATCCATTACTGCAGTCGCCCCTGTTTTAAGCTCGTAAAAATATGCAACAAACGAACGGTGTACTCGCCTTATTAGCAACGCGAAATCGAAGTGCTCTCTCACTGACAGTCTAATTGGCATTGAGATGCTCTAACCAAACAAACAAAAGCCTGTACGATACGAGGATCGATACAACGGTCGATAGCAACGGTGGCACTATACACTACACTGTTATTGAAATGAAAGCTAATGCCTAGTAAGCACCGGAACACGCAAAAAATTACAAAAATAATAACTACACAGATAACTGAAAATGAGTCGCTCCTGTATGAAGCTCGTAAAAATATGTAAGAAGCGAACGATGTACTCGCCTTATTAGTAGCAGGAACTAGCGGTGCGCTCTCGCTGACGGTCTAACCGACAATGATCATACTCTTCCAACAAACAAAAAAATGGCTCTGAGCACTATGGGACTCAACATCTATGGTCATCAGTCCCCTATAACTTAGAACTACTTAAACCTAACCAACCTAAGGACATCAAACAACACCCAGTCATCACGAGGCAGAGAAAATCCCTGACCCCGCTCGGAATCGAGCCCGGGAACCCGGGCGCGGGAAGCGAGAACGCTACCGCACGACCACGAGCTGCGGACTTCAATAAACGGTCACAATGCCCACATAGTACTAGGGACAGAAAGTTGGTTGAAACCAGATGTAAACCGTAATGAAATTTTAAAATCAGATTGGAATGTACACCGCAGAGATAGGCTGGACAGTGAGGGGAGAGGCGTGTTTATAGCGATAAAAAGTGCAATAGTATCGAAGGTAATTGGCGGAGATACTAAATGTGAAATAATTTGGGTGAAGGTCACGTTTAAAGCAGGCTCAAAAATGTTAATTGGATGTCTCTATAGGCCCCCTGGCTCAGCGGCTGTTGTGGCAGAGCACCTGAAGGAAAATTTGGAAAATATTTCGAGTAGAAGGCCATATCATAGTTCTGGGTGGAGATTTTAATTTTCCAGATATAGACTGGGAGGTTCAAACGCTTATATCGGGTGGCAGGGACAAAGAATCCAGTGAAATTTTTTTAAATTCATTATCTGAAAACTACCTTGAGCAGTTAAACAGAGAACCGACTCGTGGCGATAACATACTACTCCCTCTGGTGACAAACAGACCCGAACTATTTGAAGTAGTTAACGCAGAATAGGGAATCAGCGATAATAAAGCGGTTACTGCATCGATGATTTCAGTAGTAAATTGAAATATTAAAAAAGGTAGGAAGATTTTTCTGTTTAGCAAAAGTGACAAAAAGCATATTTCAGATTACTTGACGGCTCAACACAAAAGATTTGTCTCAACTACATATAGTGTTGAGGATCAGGGGACAAAGTTCCAAACCATTGTACAATATGCAATAGATGAGTATGTGCCAAGCAAGATCTTAAGAGATGGAAAAGAGCCACTGTGGTACAACAACCGAGTTAGAAAACAGCTGCGGAAGCAAAGGGAACTCCACAGCAAACATAAACATAGCCAAAGCCTTGCAGACAAACAAAAATTTCACGAAGTGAAATGTAGTGTGAGGAGGGCTATGCGAGAGGCGTTCAAAGAATTTGAAAGTGAAGTTCTATGTACTGACTTGGCAGAAAATCCTAAGAAATTTTGGTCTTATGTCAAAGCGGTAAGTGGATCAAAACAAAATGTCCAGACAGTCCGTAACCAAAATGGTACTGAAACAAAGGATGACAGACTAAAGACCGAAATACTAAATGTCTTTTTCCAAAGCCGTTTCACAGAGGAAGACTGCACTGTAGTTCCTTCTCTAGATTGTCGCACAGATGACAAAATGGTAGATATAGAAATAGATGACAGAGGGATGGAATAACAATTAAAATCGCTCAAAAGAGGAAAGGCCGCTGAACATGATGGGATACCAGTTCGATTTTACACAGAGTACGCGAAGGAACTTGCCCCCCTTCTTGCAACGGTGTACCGTAGGTCTCTAGAAGAGCGTAGCGTTCCAAAAGATTGGGAAGGGCCAAAGGTCATTCCCATTTTCAAGAAGGGACCTCGAAAAGGTGTGCAGAATTATAGACCTATATCACTAACATCGACAGTTGTAGAATTTTGGAACACGTATTACGTTCGAGTATAATGACTTTCCTGGAGACCAGAAATTAACTCCGTAGGAATCGTCATGGGTTTAGAAAAAGACGATCGTGTGAAACCCAGCTCGCGCTATTCGTCCCCGAGACTCAGAGGGCCATAGCCACGGGTTCCAGATAGATGCAGTGTTTCTTGACCTCTGCAAGGCGTTTGATACAGTTCCCCACAGTCGTTTGATGAACAAAGTAAGAGCAAACCAATTGTGTGGCTGGATTGAAGAGCTCCTAGATAAGAGAACGCAGCATGTCATTCTCAATGGAGAGAAGTCTTCCGAAGTAAGAATGATTTCAGATGTGCCACAGGGGAGCGTCGTAGGACCGTTGCTATTCACTATATATATCTATATATAAGTGACCTTTTGGGTAACATCGGAAGTTCACTGAGGCTTTTTGCGGATGATGCTGTCGTATATCGAGAGGTTGCAACAATGTGAAATTGTACTGCAGGAGGATCTACAACGAATTGACGCATGGTGCAGGGAATGGCAATTGAATCTCAATGTAGACAAGTGTAATGTGCTGCGAATACATAGAAAGAAAGATCGTTTATCCTTATCTACAATACAGCAGGTCAGAAACTGGAAGTAGTTAATTCCATAAATTATCTGGGAGTAGGTACTAAGAGTGATTTAAAACGGAATGACCACGTAAAATTAATCGTCGGTAAAGCAGATGCCAGAATGAGATTCATTGGAAGAAGCCTAAGGAAATGCAGTCCTAAAACAAAGGAAGTATGTTACAGTACACTTATTCGCCCACTGCTTGAATACTGCTCACCGGTGTGGGATCCATACCAGATAGGATTGATAGAATAGATAGAGAAGATCCAACACAGAACAGCGCGCTTCGTTACAGGATCATTTAGTAATCGCGAAAGCTTAACGGAGATGATAGATAAACTCCAGTGGAAGGCTCTTCAAGAGGGACGCCCAGTAGCTAGGTGCGGGCTTTTGTTGAAGTTTCGATAACATACTTTTACCGAGGAGGCAAGCAGCATATTGCTCCCTCCTATGTATATCTCGCGAAGAGATCATGAGGATAAAATCAGAGAGACTAGAGTCCACACAGAGGCATACCGACAATCTTTCTTTCCACGAACAATACGAGATTGGAATAGAAGGGAGAACCGATAGAGGTACTCAAGGTACTCTCCACCACACACCGTCAGGTGGCTTGCGGAGTAAGGATGTAGATGTAGAAGGTAAGATACGATAAAATAGGTCTTGTAAGTAAGCTTATAGACAGTCGGTTTTACCTCGCTCTATTTGCGAATGCAACAGGACGGGAAATAACAAGTTGTGGTACGGGCTACCCCCCCGCCACGCACCGTACCTTTGTTTTCTGAGTAACTATGTAGATTCAGTATACCGGAAGTATCACGATATAGCTGAGGGAACTTCACGCTTTTCAAAATAGCTTTTCAACTAACAATGCTTTCGAGTTAATCAGAAACTTCAAGGGTCTCATAGTAACCGGTGACAGCAACATTTTCTCCCTCTGACATACTTAATATTATACAAGAATGTGAAGACAACAATACCTTGTCGTGGCCTAAAGGAAGAAGTACGTAACTAACCTAGCAGATAAAACGAGGAAGATGTTCCCATAGCCGAACATTCACTGTTGAAAATCACACAGCAGAAGCAATTAATTATCTTCATAAGTCTATTTCCCGTCACTGTAATAAGCATGGCCGATGTTGCGAGTAGCATCTACATCTACATCTGCATGACTGCTCGGCAATTCACACTAAAATTTCTGACAGAGGGCCTACAGATTATACATCTCCACTCCCGAGCGCAAGGAAAACGGACACCGCAATATATCTGTGCATGTTCTCAATTCTCTTATTTTATTTCGCAATAATGATAAAATACGCTGTCCTTCTTTGACCTTTTTCGATATCCTCCGTCAGTCCTATCTGGTAACGATGCCATAAGGTGCAGCAGTACTCCGGAAGATGGCGGTCAAACATAAAGTAGGCAGTCTCTTTGACAGATTCGTTGCATCTTGTAAGCGTTCTTAAAATAAATCACAGACTTTGGTTCACCTTCCCCAGAACGTCTCCTACGTGATAGTTCCAATTTAAGATTTAAAGTTCTTGGTATTTAATTGAATTAACAGCCTTTAGGTCCGTGTAATTTATCGTGTAACCTAAATTTAACGGGTTCTTCTAGTACTGATGTAGATTATCTCACACTTTTCATTATTTAGTGCCTATTGCCACTTTTCGCAACCTACAGATGTTGTGACTAAATCATTTACAACTGGTTTTGATCCCATCATGACATTACTAGTCGGTAAATGACAGCATCATCCGCAAACAATCAAATTGTGAGGGAGCTGCTTAGATTTTGTACTAGACCGCTCATATAGATTTAGAACAGTAGAGAGTCCCTAACACTTGACTCCATGACTTCCTGTTAATCACTACGAACTGTGACCCTTCTAATAGGAAATCACCAATCCACCCACAACTGAGACGATAATCCGTAGGCACGCAGTTTGTGTAGAAACAGCTTATGAGGCACGGCGTCAAAAAGCTTCTGGAAGTAAAGAAATATGGAATTAATTTGTGGTCCCTGTAGATAGCACTATATTTTCTGAAACCGTGCTAACCGTGTGTCTATAGTCAGCACGGGTTCAGAAAATATCGTTCTTGTGGAGTGCTATCGACAGGGGGTCTCAAGTTGATTCCATATTTCTCTGCTCCGCAAAGGTTTTTAAAACCGTTCTTCAGAAGCAGGTTCTAATCTAATTGCGTCTTTGAAATATAATATCATGCCACCCGAATCACCTCATAGCCGCTTTCCTCAGCTCGGCTGTAACCGGCAGAACAACATCCTAATCCATTACACAGATGAATGTAATGAAATCAACGCATATCAATCTATAACCCAAAGCACTGGATATAACCCCCTGTCATAAATGCACTAACTGGACATATTAAAAGTAACAGCCACAGTCGTCGTAGCTTGCTGAAGCGTGCGAATATTTCATTCCTGGATAAAAGATTATTGAAACTTACAAAACTTTTCTGACTACATAATATAAAAATATCCTTTTATGCAGACAATAAATAACAAATTAAAATTATTCATAGTAGTAAATACGCAAGAGCTTACCATCAAAATTCCGTCTTATATAAACTGACATGCCCTTTCAACTTGGGAAGATAACAAAAAATACCAGCTGACGTTATTTTACTACTTACGGCTTGTAAAATTTGGTGACTGAAAGTATAAATATCTTTGTCAGTCAAGAAATACGAACAGCTATGAACTTCTAAGTAAATAGATTTTATTTGAATGTGAGACTAGTCTAGATTATATTACTTTTTCGGATATTTTGGAAAAAGACGCTGATAAGGAATCTGTACGATGATTACTTATTTGTTTCTTGACACATTTTTTATAAGGAAGTTTAACAAATGCATACTCTAATCTCTCAGGAAAAATTCTCTGTGCTAGTGCTGCTTTACGTATACCACGAAGGACATTGATTATTAAATAAGAAGAACTTTCGAGAATTGTGTTTAAAATTCTATAAACAACATACAAGCTTTTGTTTTTTTTTTTTAAATTTTCGTAATACTCATAACTTCCAGGAAGGATATTTGTGGGACTTCTAGTTGCTTCAAGTATTGTGGAATGATGTTTGTTATATATTCTCTTCCTTCTGCAGCTGAGCATTTAATACTACATATTTTTGCTGTTTTGTCGAAAACTGACACTTTGAGCCCGTGACTGTTTACAAAACACAAGTTGGTCCCTGTGAAAAAGAGAACACCAAGCAACGACTTTTAAAATTCTATGTGTTTACACAAATAGCGCCCGTTACGGGTGTAGGAGCGGCATCAACAAATGTGTATGTAAACGTGAACAGCTGCCTGAAGATTAACCTGTAGAATCGAAAGCGGTAACAGCGCTATTTGTGTAAATAAATAGTAAAATTAACGGGGGCTGACTATTGTTTCCTTCTTTGGAACAATCAACCCTCTTCCTGCTGCTTCATTTAGAAAATGATTCTTATAAATACTCACAGTTCGTGGATTATTAGTCACAACATTATTATTTAGTTCAGATGATATGGAATCTTGTACGATGACTGGTTGTCGTCTCTCCCGTTTCACAGTTCCGTCATGACTACGATACTGTAAAATATTACAGTAGCACAAGATAGTCATTTACAACTGAAATTGATACATTAATTTCGTAAGTTGTAAAATGTTCGCAACAAAATTTGCAGTAATTTATGAAACGTCTTTCATATTTACTCCAGTCACATATTATGATATTTTATGCCAGATGAATAATTTCAGTCCGAGAATAATCCAGTTGCCGACCCACTTCGAGATAGCAGTCATAGGTTGACATTCATTACCTGTCATAAAACGTTGCCTTCCCTAACTGGAATAATGTGAAAACATTTTAGCATATTTATTCAAGATGCCCCGCCTAAGAGCCGTCAGATGCTTTTTCTCTGTCTTTTCGTCAGATATTTGCAAATTCCGTGTTTGTGACATGTAGCTGGAGTCATATCATACAAATATTGTTTTCGTCACATATTTCATTCGACATACATTGTCGACAGAAAGCGTTGGTTTGTTTCAAATTAAAAACAAATTTATTCTGAAAGCAGAATTTAGCGTGCCGATTCGACAGAGCGATTCTAGATTAGTGTATAGATATTCGATGCTTGGATATGTATCAACAGTCACAGTAAAACACGAAGAATAACCAAACTCCAGCAACGACTGACCACCGCTGCTGCATGGCAATAGCAGCTTGGATAAATCGATATAACGAATATAGCACTAGGCTATTTTGGGGCCGCTCCATCGAATGGGGACGTAAATTATCACTTTGAAAATAATTTTACTTATAACAGACAACAACCAACGCTTTCCGTCGACGGTGGACGTCACCTGAAGACGTTATGAGCAGTATATATTTCGCCTGAATCCAGGTACAAATTGTAGAAACGTTACTGCAAATATCCGATATTTGCCGGGACACCAGAGAAAATGCGACTGATGGGCATTCTGTATACGTTAGCTTGACGTGACTGAAAAATTTTTGATACTGGTGTTTTGAAGGGGAATATTTACAAAACTGACAAGTCATTTAGGTGTCAAAAATTGCTGGATTTTCAGTAAATACAAAGATTGTCTTCCATTACCTGCCAGTGCTTCTATAGGAAGATTTTCGGGCTGTACTGATCAATAACAATTCCCAAGTGAAGAACGCCACGAAACACGTAATTGTATGAACAAAATTTACTAATTTCAAAGCCATTGTTGACTTATTGCAATGATCACAAATAAAAGACAATATATTTTCTTGGTCTACACAACCAACATGTGCCCACACCTTACATTTATTGTATTGTGTCCATTCTTCTTCAAACGATTCACAGCATATTACACTCCTTGTGCTCTCGTGCATTGTCAGATTGTTCCTACTAATTTCCAGCTTCTGTTGACGTTTCCCATTTGTTGCATCACTACTCGAACTGTTTAGTTGTATGATTCTGTTAGATGCATCTGACCTTTCTCTGGTTAGCGCTTGACCTGACTTCAGGTTTCTTTCTGGCTTTCATTTCTCTGCTCTTTATCTTTTATTCGATCACCTAAAATGCTCATCGGGACATGAAAAGACTCAGCTGCCTGCGTTGCAGTCATTTTCCCCGATACTACTTCATTTATTTCCATTGGAAATATGTGGTAAGTTCTATGGGACCAAGATGCTGTGGTCATCGGTCCCTAGGATGACACGCTACATAATCTAACTTAAACTAACTTACGCTAGGGAAAACACACACACCCATGCCCAAGGGAGGACTCGAACTTCCGACAGAGAGGGAGCCGCGCATGTATTGCCATCTTCATATTCTCTTCAATCCATTTCCCTTTCATTTTTCCTCTTATTCTCAGCCATTTAACTCTGGAAAACGAAGAGAAAAAGTTATTATTATTTTTCCCCTAACATTCTGACTGGTCGGTACAAGAAGACGACTGGCCGGCCGATATCGTACTATGGTCATGCAATGATACGGATTCCTATTGAGTTTTGTTTAACAGACGATGTGTTAAAATTTTACGGCTACGTTATTCTTTTAAGAATACAGGTAAAACGAGGGTTGCCCAGCAAGTAATTCACCGCATTTTTTTCCTTCAACAATTATTTATTGAACATAATGAGAATTACACACATGAAACAATGGTGTTTTAACTACATCCCGTCTTGCGGCCATCCTCCAACGCGAAACGAGATCCTTGTTCTGCTGGCGGAGCCAGTGCTTCACCTCCTCATCGCCCTTAAAATGTTTTCCACGAATGTCATCCTTTAATGACCCAAACAAGTGGAATTCCAAGGGGTCAAGGTCAGGGCTGTAGGGTGGATGGGGTAACACTGTCCAACAACCCTGTTTTGCGATGTGTATAGCAGTCCTCGTACTTGTGTGGGCCCGTGCGTTATCGTGTTGCAGCAAAAACTCCTGGGTTGCAACGGCACCGATGTCTCTGGAAGCGCGTCTTGAGTTTTTTTTATGTGTTGACATATGCTCGTGTATTAATGGTACCGCCGCTTAGCATCACATCGATGAAAATCAGACCTTCAAAGGCTCAGAACACGGTGACCACGACCTTACCGCCGAAACCCGTTGCATCGAATCTTTTCTTTTGTGAGGAGTAGGTATGGCGCTGCTCCACCGACTGTGAACCCAGGTTTCATCACCCGTCACAATGCAGGACAACAACGCCTTCCCTCAGCTTGAAAACGTTGCAACAAATCAATACAAATGTTTTTTTTCTGTGCGATTTGTGATCCACCGGTACACACCGCCGGACCCATCTAGCAAACACTTCTGAATATCCAAGTGCGGATCGCTGTATCGACACTTCCTACGCTGGTTAACAGATGCAGCGTCAACTGTCGAATCGTAATGCGTCTGTCGTCGGGAATGACGTCAGCAGCTCGCTGCCACATGTTAGGTGTGACAGCCGTGGAGGGCTCCCCCGACCGTTGCATTTCATGGAGCTCGCCGAACCGCCTCCTGATGACCTCACACTCGGTACCGAGCGAGAAACTGTACTTCTGTCGGTAGCAGATGTTCCATAGACTTTACCCAACCGTTTGTGAACATTCTCCACAGCTTCTTTCTCTGCAGCGAAAAATACGATGATGGCATGTTGCTTGTAACGTTCATCACCTAGAGACGCCGTTTTGAAACTGTCCTACACCTACACTATCTGTGGCAACTGACGGAAACTTGGCTCGCTAACTAAGGAGACTTCTAATAATACATATGCAATGTTTCGCATTCCTATCACTGTTTCCGGCTGAGAAAAAAAAATCGGTACCGTTTGTGAACATTATCCACAGCTTCTTTCTCTGCAGCGAAAAATACGATGATGGCATGTTGCTTGTAACGTACATCACCTAGAGACGCCGTTTTGAAACTGTCCTACAGCTACACTATCTGTGGAAAGTGACGGAAACTTGGCTCGCTCACTAAGAAGACTTCTAATAATACATATGCAATGTTTCGCATTCCTATCACTGTTTCCGGCTGAGAAACAAAAATCGGTACCGTTTGTGAACATTATCCACAGCTTCTTTCTCTGCAGCGAAAAATACGATGATGGCATGTTGCTTGTAACGTACATCACCTAGAGACGCCGTTTTGAAACTGTCCTACAGCTACACTATCTGTGGCAACTGACGGAAACTTGGCTCGCTCACTAAGGAGACTTCTAGTAATACATATGCAATGTTTCGCGTTCCTATCACTGTTTCCGGCTGAGAAAAAAAAATCGGTACCGTTTGTGAACATTATCCACAGCTTCTTCTCTGCAGCGAAAAATACGATGACGGCATGTTGCTTGTAACGTACATCACCTAGAGACGCCGTTTTGAAACTGTCCTACAGCTACACTATCTGTGGCAACTGACGGAAACTTGGCTCGCTAACTAAGGAGACTTCTAATAATACATATGCAATGTTTCGCATTCCTATCACTGTTTCCGGCTGAGAAAAAAAAATCGGTACCGTTTGTGAACATTATCCACAGCTTCTTTCTCTGCAGTGAAAAATACGATGATGGCATGTAGCTTGTAACGTACATCACCTAGAGACGCCGTTTTGAAACTGTCCTACAGCTACACTATCTGTGGCAACTGACGGAAACTTGGCTCGCTCACTAAGGAGACTTCTAATACATATGCAATGTTTCGCATTCCTATCACTGTTTCCGGCTGAGAAAAAAAAAATCGGTACCTTTTATGAACATTATCCACAGCTTCTTTCTCTGCAGCGAAAAATACGATGATGGCATGTTGCTTGTAACGTACATCACCTAGAGACGCCGTTTTGAAACTGTCCTACATCTACACTCTCTGTGGAAAGTGACGGAAACTTGGCTCGCTCACTAAGGAGACTTCTAATAATACATATGCAATGTTTCGCATTCCTATCACTGTTTCCGGCTGAGAAAAAAAAAATCGGTACCGTTTGTGAACATTATCCACAGCTTCTTTCTCTGCAGCGAAAAATACGATGATGGCATGTTGCTTTTAACGTACATCACCTAGAGACGCCGTTTTGAAACTGTCCTACAGCTACACTATCTGTGGAAAGTGACGGAAACTTGGCTCGCTCACTAAGAAGACTTCTAATAATACATATGCAATGTTTCGCATTCCTATCACTGTTTCCGGCTGATAAAAAAAAATCGGTACCGTTTGTGAACATTATCCACAGCTTCTTTCTCTGCAGCGAAAAATACGATGATGGCATGTTGCTTGTAACGTACATCACCTAGAGACGCCGTTTTGAAACTGTCCTACAGCTACACTATCTGTGGCAACTGACGGAAACTTGGCTCGCTCACTAAGGAGACTTCTAGTAATACATATGCAATGTTTCGCATTCCTATCACTGTTTCCGGCTGAGAAAAAAAAAATCGGTACCGTTTGTGAACATTATCCACAGCTTCTTTCTCTGCAGCGAAAAATACGATGATGGCATGTTGCTTGTAACGTACATCACCTAGAGACGCCGTTTTGAAACTGTCCTACAGCTACACTCTCTGTGGAAAGTGACGGAAACTTGGCTCGCTCACTAAGGAGACTTCTAATAATACATATGCAATGTTTCGCATTCCTATCACTGTTTCCGGCTGAGAAAAAAAAATCGGTACCGTTTGTTAACATTATCCACAGCTTCTTTCTCTGCAGCGAAAAATACGATGATGGCATGTTGCTTGTAACGTACATCACCTAGAGACGCCGATTTGAAACTGTCCTACAGCTACACTCTCTGTTGAAAGTGACGGAAACTTGGCTCGATCACTAAGGAGACTTCTAGTAATACATATGCAATGTTTCGCATTCCTGTCACTGTTTCCGGCTGAGAAAAAAAAAATCGGTACCGTTTGTGAACATTATCCACAGCTTCTTTCTCTGCAGCGAAAAATACGATGATGGCATGTTGCTTGTAACGTACATCACCTAGAGACGCCGTTTTGAAACTGTCCTACAGCGACACTCTCTGTGGAAAGTGACGGAAACTTGGCTCGCTCACTAAGGAGACTTCTAATAATACATATGCAATGTTTCGCATCCCTATCACTGTTTCCGGCTGAGAAACAAAAATCGGTACCGTTTGTGAACATTATCCACAGCTTCTTTCTCTGCAGCGAAAAATACGATGATGGCATGTTGATTGTAACGTACATCACCTAGAGACGCCGTTTTGAAACTGTCCTACAGCTACACTATCTGTGGCAACTGACGGAAACTTGGCTCGCTCACTAAGGAGACTTCTAGTAATACATATGCAATGTTTCGCATTCCTATCACTGTTTCCGGCTGAGAAAAAAAAAGATCGGTACCGTTTGTGAACATTATCCACAGCTTCTTTCTCTGCAGCGAAAAATACGATGATGGCATGTTGCTTGTAACGTACATCACCTAGAGACGCCGATTTGAAACTGTCCTACAGCTACACTTTCTGTGGAGTGACGGAAACTTGGCTCGCTCACTAAGGAGACTTCTAATAATACATATGCAATGTTTCGCATTCCTATCACTGTTTCCGGCTGAGAAACAAAAATCGGTACCGTTTGTGAACATTATCCACAGCTTCTTTTTCTGCAGCGAAAAATACGATGATGGCATGATGCTTGTAACGTACATCACCTAGAGACGCCGTTTTGAAACTGTCCTACAGCTACACTCTCTGTGGAAAGTGACGGAAACTTGGCTCGCTCACTAAGGAGACTTCTAATAATACATATGCAATGTTTCGCATTCCAATCACTGTTTCCGGCTGAGAAACAAAAATCGGTACCGTTTGTGAACATTATCCACAGCTTTTTTCTCTGCAGCGAAAAATACGATGATGGCATGTAGCTTGTAACGTACATCACCTAGAGACGCCGTTTTGAAACTGTCCTACAGCTACACTATCTGTGGCAACTGACGGAAACTTGGCTCGCTCACTAAGGAGACTTCTAGTAATACATATGCAATGTTTCGCATTCCTATCACTGTTTCCGGCTGAGAAAAAAAAATCGGTACCGTTTGTTAACATTATCCACAGCTTCTTTCTCTGCAGCGAAAAATACGATGATGGCATGTTGCTTGTAACGTACATCACCTAGAGACGCCGTTTTGAAACTATCCTACAGCTACACTCTCTGTGGAAAGTGACGGAAACTTGGCTCGCTCACTAAGGAGACTTCTAATAATACATATGCAACGTTTCGCATTCCTATCACTGTTTCCGGCTGAGAAACAAAAATCGGTACCGTTTGTTAACATTATCCACAGCTTCTTTCTCTGCAGCGAAAAATACGATGATGGCATGTTGCTTGTAACGTACATCACCTAGAGACGTTGTTTTGAAACTGTCCTACAGCTACACTCTCTGTGGAAAGTGACGGAAACTTGGCTCGCTCACTAAGGAGACTTCTAATAATACATATGCAATGTTTCGCATTCCTATCACTGTTTCCGGCTGAGAAAAAAAAATCGGTACCGTTTGTGAACATTATCCACAGCTTCTTTCTCTGCAGCGAAAAATACGATGATGGCTTGTTGCTTGTAACGTACATCACCTAGAGACGCCGATTTGAAACTGTCCTACAGCTACACTCTCTGTGGAAAGTGACGGAAACTTGGCTCGCTCACTAAGGAGACTTCTAGTAATACATATGCAATGTTTCGCATTCCTGTCACTGTTTCCGGCTGAGAAAAAAAAATCGGTACCGTTTGTGAACATTATCCACAGCTTCTTTCTCTGCAGCGAAAAATACGATGATGGCATGTTGCTTGTAACGTACATCACCTAGAGACGCCGTTTTGAAACTGTCCTACAGCTACACTCTCTGTGGAAAGTGACGGAAACTTGGCTCGCTCACTAAGGAGTCTTCTAATAATACATATGCAATGTTTCGCATCCCTATCACTGTTTCCGGCTGAGAAACAAAAATCGGTACCGTTTGTGAACATTATCCACAGCTTCTTTCTCTGCAGCGAAAAATACGATGATGGCATGTTGATTGTAACGTACATCACCTAGAGACGCCGTTTTGAAACTGTCCTACAGCTACACTATCTGTGGCAACTGACGGAAACTTGGCTCGCTCACTAAGGAGACTTCTAATAATACATATGCAATGTTTCGCATTCCTATCACTGTTTCCGGCTGAGAAACAAAAATCGGTACCGTTTGTGAACATTATCCACAGCTTCTTTCTCTGCAGCGAAAAATACGATGATGGCATGTAGTTTGTAACGTACATCACCTAGAGACGCCGTTTTGAAACTGTCCTACAGCTACACTATCTGTGGAAAGTGACGGAAACTTGGCTCGCTCAGTAAGGAGACTTCTAATAATACATATGCAATTTTTCGCATTCCTATCACTGTTTCCGGCTGAGAAAAAAAAATCGGTACCGTTTATGAACATTATCCACAGCTTCTTTCTCTGCAGCGAAAAATACGATGATGGCGTGTTGCTCGTAACGTACATCACCTAGAGACGCCGTTTTGAAACTGTCCTACAGCTACACTATCTGTGGAAAGTGACGGAAACTTGGCTCGCTCACTAAGGAGACTTCTAATAATACATATGCAATGTTTCGCATTCCTATCACTGTTTCCGGCTGAGAAAAAAAAATCGGTACATTATTTTCTGGGCAACCCCCGTAAGTGTAAAAATAAATTCAATTACCCTCCTCATTAACCTGTACCACAGCCTTGATATTAGCTTCCTGCCC
The DNA here is from genome assembly GCF_023864345.2 of Schistocerca serialis cubense. Lineage (NCBI taxonomy): Eukaryota > Metazoa > Arthropoda > Insecta > Orthoptera > Acrididae > Schistocerca > Schistocerca serialis. The sequence goes on along the minus strand of NC_064638.1, from coordinate 1,222,392,814 downwards.
GCTCCTCTCACACAAACAATATTAAACGCTGACAAGTTAGATACGACTCAACGCAGGACAAAATGTGCGACGTATCATGAGTGCAAGCGTGGTGTCTTTCAGCTCACCCATTGTATGTGCTGCCACTATGTGCTGCCACTTGGTACGGGAAACTAGAACTAGCGATAGTCGGTTCTGGAAGATGATTGGTACTGTAAGACTCTCCTATACATGTCGTAAGTTTCCACAACGAAACTTTGTCTCGAAACCTGACAGAAAATCCAAAGAGATTCTAGTCGTATGTGAAGTATGTTAGTGGCAAGAACCAATTAATGTCTTCTCTGAGCGATAAAAATGGAGATACCATCGAAGACAGTGCTGCCAAAGCAGATTTACTAAACACAGCCTTCCGAAATGACTTCACAAAAGAAGACGAAGTAAATTTTCCAGAATTCGAATCGAGAACAGCTGTCAACATGAGTAAAGTAGAAAAAAATATCCTCGGAGTAGTGAAGCAACTTAAATCACCTAATAAAAGCAAGTCTTCTGGTCCAGACTGTATACCAATTAAGTTCCTTTCGGAGTATGCTGATCCATTAGCTCCATACTCAACAATCATATACAATCGATTGCTCAACGAAAGATCCGTACCCAAAAACTGGAAAGTTGCACAGCTCACACCAATATTCAAGAAAGGTAGTAGGAGTAATCCACATAATTACAGGCCCATATCGTTAACGTCGATATGCAGCAGGATTTTGGAACATATATTATGTTCGAACATTATCAATTACCTCGATGGAAACGGTCTATTGACACACAGTCAACATGGGTTAGAAAACATCGTTCCTGTGAACCACATCTAGCTCTTCATTGACATGGAGTGTTGCGTGCTATTGACAAGGGATTTCAGATTGATTGCGTATTCCTGGATTTCCTGAAGGCTTTTGACACTGTACCACACAAGCGGCTTGTAGTAAAATTGCGTGCTTCATTTAGAAAATGATTCTTATAAATACTCACAGTTTGTGGATTATTGAATATCGTCTCAGTTATGTGACTGGATTTGCGATTTCCTGTCAGAGAGGTGACAGTTTGTAATAATTGAAAGAAGGTCATCGAGTAAAACAGAAGTGATTTCTGGCGTTCCCCAAGGTAGTGTTATAGGCCCTCTGTTGTTGCTTATCTATATAAACGATTTGGGAGACAATCTGAGCACCTGTCTTTGGTTATTTGTAGATGATGCTGTCGTTTATCGACTAATAAAGTCATCAGAAGATCAAAACAAACTGCAAACGATTTAAAAGTTATCTGATGCGAAAAGTGGCAGTTCACCCTGAATAACGAAAAGTGTTAGGTCATCCACATGAGTGCGAAAAGGAACTCTTTAAAATTCGGTTACACGATAAATCAGTCTAATCTAAAAGTCGTAAATTCAGCTAAATACCTAGGTATTACAATTACGAACAACGTAAATTGGACAGAGCATCATAAAATGTTGTGGGGAAGGCTAGTCAAAGGCTGCGTTTTATTGGCAGGACACTTAGAAAATGTAACAAATCTACTAAGGAAACTACCTACACCACGCTTGTCCGTCCTCTTTTAGAACACTGCTGCGCGGTGTGGGATTCTTACCAGGTAGGACTGACGGAGTATATCCAAAAAATTCAAAGAAAGGCAGCACGTTTTGTATTATCGTGAAATATGCGAAAGAGTGTCACAGAAATTTTACACGATTTGGGCTGGAAATCATTAAAAGAAAGGCGTTTTTCGTTGCGACGGAATAGTCTCACGAAATTCCAATCACCAACTTTCTCTTCCGAATGCGAAAATATTTTGTTGACACCGACCTACATAGGGTGGAACTATCACCAAGATAAAATAAGGGAAATCATAGCTCGTACGGCCGGCCGAGGTGGCCGAGCGGTTCTAGGCGCTACAGTCTGGAACCGCGAGACCGCTACGGTTGCAGGTTCGAATCCTGCCTCGGGCATGGATGTGTGTGATGTCCTTAGGTTAGTTAGGTTTAAGTAGTTCTAAGTGCTAGGGGACTGATGACCTCAGAAGTTAAGTCCCATAGTGCTCAGAGCCATTTGAACCATAGCTCGTGCAGAAAGATACAGATGTTCATTCTTTCCGCACGCTATACGAGATTGAAATAATAGGGCATTGTGAAGGTGGTTCGATGAACCCTCTGACAGGCACTTAAATCTCATTTGCACAGTATCCATGTAGATGTAGATGTAGAAAACATTGTGGTTCGTGATTGGAATTAATATCTACATCTACATCTACCTACTCCGCAAGCCACCTGTCGGTGTGTGGCGGAGTGTACCCTGAGTACCTCTATCGGTTCTCCCTTCTATTCCAGTCTCGTATTGTTCTTGGAAAGAAGGATTGTCGGTATGCTTCTGTGTGGGCTCTAATCTCTCTGATTTTATCCTCATGGTCTCTTCGCGAGATATACGTAGGAGGGAGAAACATACTGCTTGACTCTTTGGTGAAGGTATGTTCTCGAAACTTTAACAGAAGTCCGTATCGAGCTACTGAGCGTCTCTCCTGCAGAGTCTTCCACTGGAGTTTATCTATCATCTCCGTAACGCTTTCGCGTTTACTAAATGATTCTGTAACGAAGCGCGCTGCTCTCCGTTGGATCTTCTCTATCTCTTCTATCAACTCTATCTGGTACGGATCCCACACTGTTGAGCAAGCAGTGGGGGAACAAGCGTACTGTAGCCTACTTCTTTTGTTTTCGGATTGCATTTCCTTAGGATTCTTCCAGTGAAACTCAGTCTGGCATCTGTTTTACCTACGGTCAACTTTATATGATCATTCCATTTTAAATCACTCCTAATGCGTACTCCCAGATAATTTATGGAATTAACTGCTTCCAGTTGCTGACCTGCTATTTTGTAGCTAAAGGATAAGGGAACTATCCTTCTATGTATTCGCAGCACATTACTCTAGTCTACATTGAGATTCTATTGCCATTCCCTGCACCATGCGTCAATTCGTTGCAGATCCTCCTGCATTTCAGTACAATTTTCCATTGTTACAACCTCTCGATACACCACAGCATCATCTGCAAAAAGCCTCAGTGAACTTCCGATGTCATCCAAATACACTCCTGGAAATTGAAATAAGAACACCGTGAATTCATTGTCCCAGGAACCACAGGCACATAGACACAGGCAACAGAGCATGCACAATGTCGGCACTAATACAGTGTATATCCACCTTTCGCAGCAATGCAGGCTGCTATTGTCCCATGGAGACGATCGTAGAGATGCTGGATGTAGTCCTGTGGAACGGCTTGCCATGCCATTTCCACCTGGCGCCTCAGTTGGACCAGCGTTCGTGCTGGACGTGCAGACCGCGTGAGACGACGCTTCATCCAGTCCCAAACATGCTCAATGGGGGACAGATCCGGAGATCTTGCTGGCCAGGGTAGTTGACTTACACCTTCTAGAGCACGTTGGGTGGCACGGGATACATGCGGACGTGCATTGTCCTGTTGGAACAGCAAGTTCCCTTGCCGGTCTAGGAATGGTAGAACGATGGGTTCGATGACGGTTTGGATGTACCGTGCACTATTCAGTGTCCCCTCGACGATCACCAGTGGTGTACGGCCAGTGTAGGAGATCGCTCCCCACACCATGATGCTGGGTGTTGGCCCTGTGTGCCTCGGTCGTATGCAGTCCTGATTGTGGCGCTCACCTGCATGGCACCAAACACGCATACGACCATCATTGGCACCAAGACAGAAGCGACTCTCATCGCTGAAGACGACACGTCTCCATTCGTCCCTCCATTCACGCCTGTCGCGACACCACTGGAGGCGGGCTGCACGATGTTGGGGCGTGAGCGGAAGACGGCCTAACGGTGTGCGGGACCGTAGCCCAGCTTCATGGAGACGGTTGCGAATGGTCCTCGCCGATACCCCAGGAGCATCAGTGTCCCTAATTTGCTGGGAAGTGGCGGTGCGGTCCCCTACGGCACTGCGTAGGATCCTACGGTCTTGGCGTGCATCCGTGCGTCGCTGCGGTCCGTTCCCAGGTCGACGGGCACGTGCACCTTCCGCCGACCACTGGCGACAACATCGATGTACTGTGGAGACCTCACGCCCCACGTGTTGAGCAATTCGGCGGTACGTCCACCCGGCCTCCCGCATGCTCACTATACGCCCTCGCTCAAAGTCCGTCAACTGCACATACGGTTCACGTCCACGCTGTCGCGGCATGCTACCAGTGTTAAAGACTGCGATGGAGCTCCGTATGCCACGGCAAACTGGCTGACTCTGACGGCGGCGGTGCACAAATGCTGCGCAGCTAGCGCCATTCGACGGCCAACACCGCGGTTCCTGGTGTGTCCGCTGTGCCGTGCGTGTGATCATTGCTTGTGCAGCCTTCTCGCAGTGTCCGGAGCAAGTATGGTGGGTCTGACACACCGGTGTCAATGTGTTCTTTTTTCCATTTCCATGAGTGTATAAAGAAGATAAACTACTTACTGGGGCAATACAAACGGTTACCACTTGATTCTACCATACTTCCGTTTTGCTCTCAAGTGTTCGACAACTGGTTCATAGCATAAGCTCTGTACTTTGGTGTACCTACTGGAAATACCTTTTTCTCTTGAATCCCAGGCGTGACACAGGATTCTCTCACAGTCGACGGTAAAGGCTGACAGTCGCACGTTCTTTCACCGACTTCTACGCGGCGAGTGCCTCATCCGCTGCTGAGATTACACCTCACCGGTGACGTCAGACTGCATTTTCACTCGCTCTCTCGCGCGGAGCAGACTCAATCCAGAAGCAAATATGCCTGCGGTGCGGGGGCGGCACGAGGTTGGGGGATTCGGTTCGTGCGGTCTCGCAAGTGAGCGAGGAGAGTGTGGGAAAGGAAGTGACGTCGTAAGTGGGGTGGATGGGGGGGGGGGGCTGGAAGGCGTGGGAGAGGAACGTCAGAGGCGCTCTCCTCTCGCTTCACCGGCGAGCAAACGAAAATTAATCAGAGCGCGTGGCCGGCAGAGATTCCGCGAAGAAGGCCGTCGGCGCCGCCTGCAGGTGGCAGATAAAGAGCAGTGCAAACGACGCCGGGCGCCGTGGCGCTGCGGTCTGCCGGACGCCGACGCCGCCAGGGTGGCCATACAGCGGCGCCGCCAACGCCGTGCGGTCCGACACGGCTCTCGGATTACGGACCCGCTCGCCGGAGCCGACGCCCGTTTGTTCAAGGTGGGGCCGGGGAAACCCCGGCAAATACCGCGTCTGGCGCGGGGGCGTCTTAATTAACGCCGGCTGCGGCACCGGAAGCAAACACTCGGTCTGCTGCGACTCCAGCCGTGGGCGCGTTCACCTCCCGTTGGGCAACGTGCTGCCCGTCGTAACTCTTTCGTCAGTGCGTCTACAAGTTGCAGTAGTTATCTATTATTATCGAAAGAGTAAGAGCATTGAAATTGCAGGGACAATAACTTGCTAGGGTTTATTAATACCACCGTGCAAAACTTGACTGCAAGAGTACTTTTACAACATTAATCGCTGCCCAGTTTGATAGGCATTTGTGCCCGGACGCATTGACCATTAAGTTACAAAATCTTTAATCTTGCTTTTAAATAATATATAAGATAAGAATTTGAATATTTAGGTGAATGGATTGCAGAAAATTGGAATGAAAAGAAATCTGTCAGATTAAGAGTCCATAAAATCGAGACGGCGTTTCAGTTAACGAAAAACATTCGCAACAAAAAGAGTCTCTCGTGGAACTGCAAAATACGACACTACACAACAGTAATCTCTACGCATCTGAGACACTGAACATTCAACACAGAACACTAAAAGAGGAATTAGAAGTGAAAGAACGTAAAACAGAGAGGAAAATCCTACGACCAAGAACTAAAGATGGTGTGCATTATCCAAAACTCAATGCAGAAATATATAAAAATATCTCCAAAATAACAGACACAATGCGCATGAGAAGAATCCAATTCATGGGGCATTTAGAGAGAATGGACTCAAACAGGTTAACGCACAAAATCCATACATTTTTAAAGAACAAAACTACAAGACCGAACTGGTACAAACAGACGGAAAAAGACCAAATCTAAATGTTACAAATGAAATCAGAGAAATCACAAACACAAGGGGTTTTGAGGAAGAAGAGAGAAAAACTAACCGACATACGTGGTCTATGCAACGAAAGCTAGCCCATTCGCAGTTTATGAAGGAATACTGGGTGAAAAGGAAGGTCAACAAATGTTGATTACGCGTGGTCCTAAGTGATCCATCCTCGAAGAAGAAGAAGAAGAAATAAGATAGATACTTAATTCTACATGTCTTAAAAAACTCTCCGACACACATAATAAAACACATATAATATGTTATCAAATTACAGTGCGACATAAAAGTCCGTTAACAATTGAAAGTTAGATACTTCGCAGAATATTGTAGGTAGAGGGGTACACACTGACACACGTGAATGAAATGACACATGGTTTTACTGAAAGCAGAGAAACGGTACGTAACGCCCTACAAATGGGGCTTCATATCATACAAAAGCAATAATTAGCCTAACAATTGAAAGTTTCTGCCGGCGGAGGTTCGAGTCCTGCATCGGGCATGGGTGTGTGTGTGTGTGTGTGTGTGTGTGTGAGTGTGAGTTTGTCCTGAGGATAATTTAGGTTAAGTAGTGTGTAAGCTTAGGGACTGATGACCTTAGCAGTTAAGTCCCATGAGATTTCACACACATTAGAACATTTTTGTTTGAAAGTCTCTTCGCGTTGGCTACCGGATTATAAAATCAAATCTATTCAACATTTCATAAATACAACTGACTCCGCACCAGAAGCAGCGTTCTCCAGTAGATGGCGAACAGTTGGATCGCGAAATATTGAATCGAGTCGATTTTAGTATCCGGGACCAAACCCAGATATTAAGACTTCTAAGACTCATTTCGCCAGGATGCCTACGGTGTCACAGAATAGCAAGTGATTTTTAACAAAGACCATGTTCTTTATAATAAACACTCAACACGTTGGCCGTCAATCATCAACAATACCGGCAGTCGAGGGACAATGTTGTGAATAGCACCGTATCAGTAGGTATGGTGAAAAATAGCCGACGAGTATTGTCTTTTATCATCAATAATGAGGTCGGATGATTGCGGTAGACCGACGACCTTAGGTAACCACACGACCAATAATTACATGGAATGAGGTCTGGTGATTTGTGAACCCAAGCATAATGAAAGTAGCAGTTCAGCACGTTATCACCGTACCGTCTAGCAGGAGTTTATCAGTCATGCTAGGGGTGATGCAATTTTGGAACATACCGCCGTATCTCGCAACTATCATATTGATAGTGTGGAAAACAGTACCTCGCTTTTCCTCGAAGAAAAATGGTTCGACCACAATTAATGTGGTAAATTCGCACCACACATCGTGACTTTCTTGTCATGCAATGTGATTTCAACGACACGATTTTTGGTAGCTCAAATTCTCCAGTTGTGGGTGTTGACGTAGTTTCTCAGCGTGTGCAATTGGACTCGTCGGTCTACAACACGTTAGTCAACCAATCGTCCTTTACACAGTCCAATTTTTACACAGTCCAATCTAACCACTGTCACGAATGATGATTATGATAAAATGATGAGGAATACACAGACATCCAGTCCCAAGGCAGAGAAAATTCCGAATCTGTCCGTGCATAGAAACGGGATTCCATGATCTAGAGGCAGCAACGCTAGCCACTAGACCACAAGCTGTGGACAACACCAGAGGAGGTATTGATGTTGGATCCTGGCGTCTGGAATTCGACGTTTCAGCTGCTGTCAGAGGTTTCTGTTGGATTTATATAGGGACTCTTGCAAGGACGGTCCATTTCAGGAATGTTATCGTTCACAAACCACTGCCTCACAGACACTGGTTCGTATCAGGGAGCACTGTTAGACTGATTCAGATAATCATCGACTCGGGACTGTTCCTCTACTGTGAGCGTTATACAAAGCTATATAATATGTTCGTACTGTAGCGGTATCACAGTTTAAGATAGGAAAGTTAGATTCAGTGCAACATTTCTGAGCGAACAAGTTACAGTCAGGTGCGGGCCTGTTGACAGCAAGTTACACTGACCAGCAGCTGTGAAGTAGAATGGAGGCCGCAGGGCCATCAAAGCGCTGAAAAGAATAAACCCAGCGGTTCACATGTCGCACGTTGTAGTCAGAAGGGGCCTTTACTGGTGCAACCCAAGTGATGTGCATACATGACTCATGGCGAAGCATTAGTAAAACAGAGGTGCACAGCCGAATATAAATAGGTGCCATTTCCTAACGAGATTCATTTAAGTGTGGCAGCTCTCCTGGACGGCGGGGCGTGTCACACCGCTGGGCTACACACAGCAACAGATGGGGCGCCAGCGTCCCAGTCCACGGCAGGTCGTTGGTTCGACCCTCTGAGGCTGATGTGAGGTTTGTAGCCAGCCAGTCAGCGTTGGGCCACTCCACAGTTCGCTACCACCAGGTATACCAGTGAGGAAGGACGAAGCGCGTCCCTCAGTGGCTCCCAGCAGAGCAGCACTGAGTCAGTGGGGAAGAAGACGGCTAAGCTGGCAGCCCTGACGACGTGTTCCTACATCGCCGACACACAGCAGCGCGTTGCACTGGGTCGCTGGGGCAGTGGCCTCAGCATTGCAGGATCCTGTGACACGGACCGAGATGAATGGGGCAGTTTAGCTAAAAGAACAATAAATCACTTGGAAAGTTCTCACTGAGTTCTAATACGGCAGCAAGTATATTTGGTGTATTCCCGCTGCATTTGGCCATCCTGATACATTTGGTGGCAGAAGTCACCACTACAATACACTTATGTACTTAGCGTTTTCTTAAGTGCAATGAGCATCCTTGTAACATAAGAGCCCTGTTTCTGTACTTTACTATTAGCCTAAAAACGGTGGCATGTGACGTTCTCCAGGCATTCAGCAATCCCAAACATTCATTCCTATTACCACAAGGTAAAGTGCGATTCATCATTCCAAATTATTAGCTTCCAGTCGTACTCTGTCCAGTGGCTACTCGACCATTCTGGTTGCTATTTGGAGCTCAAGATTGATACCTTCCACTGAATTCATGCGATTTTATCACAATCTTCCACACTGCTGGATGGTCCCTTTGTGTTTGTACATGACGTCTGCATGGCCTTCGACTTAGGAAGCTTTAAAGGGATTAAAATGTCTCTGATGCATCTGTTCCTCTGGTGTCACCTAATGACCAGTGCACGTCCGAATACACTGAGGTCTCCTGGCTGATCCATGCCGCTGTTACTGCTTATCTACTGACAACACTGCACTCTGCGCCTCCTCTTGTCTCGGAGGGTTCACCTCTCGAGACGTCTAGTGATCAATTCTGCATTACGGAGCGATGTTCGGATACCTTTTGTCACATAGTGTATACTGTAAACTCCTTGAACAAACATCTGCTCCCAGTAGAAGGAAGAAATCAGATGGTTATATCCTTCTGCTAGAAGGGCACTTTTAGATTTCTAGATCACAGTTTACCTCGAACACAGAGGCATCACACATTCGAACCAGTCTGGATTTCGAAACTACACTGATCAGACAGATCATTACGACCACCTATCTAATAGCCGGTATGCTCACCTTTGGCGGCGATGCGTCGTGGCATGGAAGCAATGATGCCTTGGTAGGTCGCTGGAGGGAGCTGGCACCACATCTACACTCACAGATCACCTAACTGCCGTAAATTTCTAACAGGAGGGCGATGAGCTCTGACGCCACGTTCAATCACATCCCAGGTGTGTACAATTGGGTTCATATCTGGCGAGTTGGGAGCCCAATACATTAATTGGAACTCGCCACTGTGTTCCGAGAACCATTCCATCACACTCCTGACCTGGTGACATGGCGCACTATCTTGTTGAAAAATGGCACTGCTGTCGGGTAAGACGATGGTTATGAAGGGGTGTACGTGGTCTGCAACCAATGTACGATAATTGGCCGTCAAGACGACTTGCGTGAGCTCCACTGGACCCATAGATGTCGACGTGAATGTCTCCTGGAAAATAAAGGAGCCACTGCCATCTTCTCTCTGTATGGCAGTACAGACGTCGATGAGCTGTTCAACTGAAAGAAGACCGATTCGCGTCCTCCCATTGGCATAATGAAGAAGGTACCGGAATTCATCAGACCATGCAATGCCCTGCCCTGCCACTACACCAACGTCCAGGTCCGATGTTCACGTGCCCATTTAAGTCATAGTTGCCGATGTCTTGGTGTTAACATTCGCACATGCAAGGGTCATCGGCTGCAGAGGCCCATTGTTGTCCGATGCACTCATAACCTGTCCAGGATTAAAGTATGATGTTACTGCCGCGACAGTTTGCCGCCTGTCCTGTTTTACGAGTCTGGCCCGCCTACGACGTCCGACTTTTGTAATGGGTGGTGGCCACACAACTCCAACAATATCTGGACATGTTTTCATTTTTATTTTGCCACGCGTTGAAGACACTCACCAAACACTCTTCGAACGCCCAAGTTGCGCAGTCTCCGAAACGCTAGTGCAGAGCTTCCGGATCATCACAGTCTGCTCTTTGTCAAACTCAAGCAGATCGCTCGCCTTCCCCATTCTACACACGGACAGCACGCTCACTAATACTACATGCACCGTACATGTGTCTGATTAGCAGTTATTAATCGGCAGGTGACGCTGCTATGGCCTAGATGAATTTATATCGATAGTAGGTCGGTGTTCACAGTGTTCTGGTTGATTAGCATATATCCCCTGCAAACCCAACTGGCGCGTTTCTCACTAGTTTTCCCGAAAGCTATAGATGGGTGCAGCTTTACGAATTCAGTACATCTTGACATCCTCAAAAATTTTTACTGGATACTACGCTAAAGTACATCAACAGAAGTGCTAACAGTTGGCGATTAAACAAACCTGACGGCAGGATTGAGGATTTCTTGCTATGGAAATCGCAGTGTGGTGCTCCTACAGAAGAAGAAGTTCTCCTGGGAATTGTATTAGGATCCTTGCTATTCATTTTGAATATTAATGAATTGGCACACAATATTACGCAGTATTAACACGAAATCAGACCTCTTGTAGATGATGCAGTTTCTTATAATGTAGTATTATCTAAAAAGTATACAAAGATCCATGTAGATCTTCAAATGGTTCAAATGGCTCTGAGCACAATGGGACTTAACTTCTAAGGTCATCAGTCCCCTAGAACTTAGAACTACTTAAACCTAACTAACATAAGGACATCACACACATCCATGCCCGAGGCAGGATTCGAACCTGCGACCGTAGTGGTCGCGCGGGTCCAGACTGTAGCGTCTAGAACCACTCGGCCATCCCGGCCGGCGGTAGATCTTCATAAAATCTTTATGTGATGTAAAGATTATTGACTTGCTTTAAATCAAGAGATATGTAAAGTTAATCAACACACAATATGTAGAAAACTAGTATTCTGTGATTGTAATAGCAACTACATAGAATTGGAATCAGATAACTCTTATAATTATCTCAGAGTAACAGTTTTTATGGATATGAAATGATCTTGATGATCACACTGCATGTTGTCCGCTCACATAATGACAGCATTTGGGAAAATGGGCTATATTTCATAGCGATTACAATTTTCACGATGTTCTGCCATTTACCGTCAGACCGAAGTACTACATGTCATATTAGCAATTGTAAAGATGAGTCTAATGGCGGATCATGATTTATGGGACAAAATAAGGTGTAAATCATTATGGAGCGCCCCTCGTACATTACGGTTAGTTGTGATATCAATTCGCTGGACATAGAACGTCTAATGAACGTAATCTTCATGCAACTACATCGTTCCTTCCCAATATATGGCGGGAAATGAACTTGGCTTCTATTAAAAATATTCCTCTTCGGGGATTAATTGTAATGTGTACACGCCAGGTTAGCCGAGAGCGCTAATGCGCTGCTTCCTAGACTCTTGTAGGATCGTCGGTCCGGGATCGAATCCGCCAGGCGGATTAACGAATAAGGCCGCTGTGCTAGCCAGCCTGGATGTGGTTTGTAGGCGGTTTTCCACATCCCACTAGGTAAATACCGGGCTTGTCCTCATGTCCCGCCTCAGTTACACGACTCCCAGACATTTGAAGAACGTTCGCACTATTTCATGCCTTACACTAGACGCAGACAGCTGGGGTACACTAATTCCGTCCCGGGGGGTGAAGGGTGGCGACAGGAACGGCATCCGGCCGTCCTCCGACACTAACCTCACCAAATCCGTAGTCACACGGCTGACACCACGTTGAAGTGGAACCAAGGCTCAAAATAAATGATGAAATTATTAATTTTAATACTACCACCTATACTACAACTTAGTCAGAGATATCAGTGCTGAAGGATGATCATGAGCGACGATTTGGTTGTTGCATCCAAGTAGCTGTGCAGTTCCCGTTGGGTTTCCAGAAGCACAACGCAATTCTGAAACCTCCAAATATTGTTCTGCGCTGCTCTCCGTTGTGACCAAGCAAGGTGCGGTCTGCTGCCTGTGGTTCCTCGTGAGAAATTCTCTGCGGTCTTACTTCGAACTGTTTTCTAACAGCAAAGCTAAAAATTTGAATTCTTTACCAATCCTCGTCGTCTGAGAAATTTATTTGCGCAATTTGTTATTCGTTATTGATTTCCTTATTTACTATCCTATTCCCACCAACTTCGATACAGACGAAAAACATACACGCAAAAAAGAAACTGCAGAATCCATTTACTCGCCAAAAACAGATTCTCTGCTATTGCTCCTTGGTCGTTATGCCAGGGTAGTTTCATTAGGAGTACGTAAAGTACATAAGGGGCAGTGGTAGCATTTCCTTTCCTTGATTTCGGGGACAATATACGTCTGTGACCACCACATTATTGTAAGTAGGCTGTTCAGGTTTTTATGTTGGTAATGCCACGTAGCGTTCTGTATGAAATTCACTGGCTGTGCTGTGTGCAGTTGTGGCTTGTTGCAATTGTTGGAATATTCGCTATTGTAGTGTTGGGCAGTTGGATGTGCACAGAGCGTAGCGTTGGGCAATTGGACGTGAGCCGCCAGCAGTGGTGGATGTGGGAAGAGAGATGGCGGAGTTTTGAGAGCGGATGATCTGTACGTGTGTCCATCAGAAAGAATAAATTTGTAAGACTGGTTGTCATTAACTGATATATATATATATATATATATATATATATATATATATATATATATATATATATATAATGACTTTTGAACACAATTAAGGTAAATATATTGTTTGTTCTCCAGCAAAATTTTTCATTTGCTAACTATGCCTATCAGTAGTTAATGCCTTCAGTAGTTGGAGTCCTTTATTTAGCTGGCAGTATTGGCGCTCGCTGTATTGCAGTAATTCGAGTAACGAAGATTTTTGTGAGGTAAGTGATTCATGAAAGGTATAGGTTATTGTTAGTCAGGGCCATTCTTTCGTAGGGATTATTGGAAGTCAGATTGCGTTGTTCTAAAAATATTGTGTCAATTTAGTGTTGATCAGAATAAGTAAAGAGAGAAATGTCAGAGTACGTTCAGTTTTGCTCAGCTGTTTGAAAATCAAATAACGTTAGAGGTTTACCAGCAAAGTCATTCAAAATTTTCCAAAGGGAACGTTTCAATATGATGAGAAGTACTCAGTTTTCAATCATTTATCGATCCTATCAATTCTGAGTCCGCTGTGCTCATCATGAATGGCAGGGGTGGTTGTTTCAAAACTTGGGGGGGGGGGGGGGGAGGGGGTATTGAACCAAAATATCTCAGGCTTTCATTTTACTCGTAGGTCGCACACAAGTGATCTATGAAATAGGAGCCGTATAGGTTGGCCGTGTCCCAGGCCTTCCTCTTGCAAGTATCCTTTACACGAACGACGCAGTGGTTTGCAGGACATGGACGAAATTGGAGGAGTCCGTATTATGTGATAGAAGTGGTGATAAATATATTTCGTAATCCCAAGAGAATCACCATTCAATATGTTCTTAGAAATACATACTCATCTGTAATGAGACAGGCGAGATTTCTTTTGCTGTCAGTTGTAAGTAGAAATATAACGCTCTTGGCACAGCCTCGTGGCAGACAGAAGCGCGAGTAGGCTCTGATATCCGGACGAGTGAAATCTCTTTCTCTTTGAAGTAGAGACAGAATTTCGATCACAAAGGCGAGCCCCTTCCGGCTGATTTGGCATTCATCTCTGAGTGCGCTAACCGCTGCCGCTCGGTCGGATCTGCAATCGAGGTGAGCCGCAGACCTGGAGGCACTGGCAGAAGTCAGCACCCGACGGTTTTTTTTTTTTTTTTTTGCGGTTGCGGGTGCCTCATACGCACCTGATAAAAGTCAATGTTGTCATAATCCAGGAAGTGAATTGTAATAACCCTAGAAATATTAAGCATTTTCCATAACGAGCGTTCAAAGAGGTGGGTGGTACTTTACGCCTACCCAAGAAAATGTAAAAAGCTCGGTAGGTGTTACTGAATTACATTAGCATCGTACTTTTTAAAGTTGTACTGATATGTAAGTATGGTCCAGAACCTGAAAGTACCTTTTTACACATGCTTAGCAATAGCAAAGCACTTTCAGTTTTGCGTGCAACGGGCTTCATTACTGTGGTGTCACCGCCAGACACCACACTTGCTAGGTGGTAGCCTTTAAATCGGCCGCGGTCCGTTAGTATACGTTGGACCCGCGTGTCGCCACTATCAGTGGTAGCAGACCGAGTGCTGCCACACGGCAGGTCTAGAGAGCACTTGCCCCAGTTGTACAGCCGACTTTGCTAGCGATGGTTCACTGCCTACATACGCTCTCATTTGCAGAGACGACAGTGTAGCATAGTCTTCAGCTACGTCATTTGCTACGACCTAGCAAGGCGCCATTTTCAGTTACTATGTCTTCAGAACAGATAATATTATGACTCATGTACCGTCAAGAGCAACGTTCATCATTAATGGAGTAAAGTTAAGTATCAAACTAATTACGTCCGCTTCCTGAACTCTAATTCCTTAGCATAGTCTTCAGCTACGTCATTTGCTACGACCTAGCAAGGCGCCATTTTCAGTTACTATGTCTTCAGAACAGATAATATTATGACTCATGTACCGTCAAGAGCAACGTTCATCATTAATGGAGTAAAGTTAAGTATCAAACTAATTACGTCCGCTTCCTGAACTCTAATTCCTTGTCATGTTCCAGACCTCACGTCAGTATAGTCCTTCCCTCCTCACGCCAGCCTGCGTGAGCTAAAACGCGTACATTTCGGCCTCCTCCAGTAACACGGCGTTGGCCCTTCTGCAAACACAGCAATTACCATAAAAAAATTAATAAATCACATCTCGTTCTCTGTTATTGACTTTTAGTCTCAACACACTTCTCAAAGAGATATTTATGTGAAAGTAAGGCCCTGAACCTGGAAATAGTTAATACGACATTCACTGAGGAAACTGACATCTTCTAATGAGATTTAAGTCGTTGGGTTACGTTTAACTGAAAAATATAAAACAGATCAAAGGTTTGATTCTACAATGGGAGTCTACGAAATACTCCTATTATCGTTTCCTGGACGGCGGTCCTCACATCCACGACTAACAGAGACTATAAAGAAATTGGGATCTCCGAGTTGTGTACGGGATCGATAGAAGTGGAACTCGGTTGACCTAACGTCGAGTAGAAGTTTTAGCTGAGATATCGTATTGCACAGTGAGATGTGGTACTCAAGGACGGCAGGATTCGGTTACGATAGTGGACGGGGCAAAGGCAAGGAAAGCATTTCTGAAGAAGAGAAATTTGTTAACATCGAGTATAGATTTAATTGTCAGGAAGTCGTTTCTGAAAGTATTTGTATGGAGTGTAGCCATGTATGGAAGTGAATCATCGACGATAAATATTTTGGACAAGAAGAGAATAGAATCTTTCGGAACGTGGTGCTACAGAAGAATGCTGAAGATTAGATGGGTAGATCACATAACTAATGAGGAAGTGTTGAATAGGATTGGGGAGAAGAGAAATTTGTGGCACAACTTGACTAGAAGAAGAGATCGGTTGGTAGGACATGCTCTGAGGCATCAAGGGATCTCCAGTTTTGTATTGGAGGGCAGTGTGCAGGGTAAAAATCGTAGAGGGAGACCAAGAGACGAATACACTAAGCAGATTCAGAAGGATGTAGGTTGCAGTAGGTACTGGGAGATGAAGAAGCTTGCACAGGATAGAGTTGCATGGAAAGCTGCATCAAACCAGCCTCAGGACTGAAGACCACAACAACAACAACAACAACAGTGGACGGGTCCCGAATCAGTTACTATTGGTTTGCTTTTGCAATTTTTCACATTTATTTTAAGACAATAATTCCAGACTCAGCAATAAATAAAAATGTCATACGTTAATAGTAGGGAAGAAACAACTGTCCCGCGAAAGGCAAAGGTCCCAAGTTCGAGTCTCGGTCGGGCACATAGTTTTAATCTGCCAGGAAGTTTCATATCAGCGCACACTCCGCTGCAGAGTGAAAATCTCATTCTGGAACTGTCTAACTAATAGTACTTTTAGTACATTACAATTTACAAAATGAGCATAAAATACAAACACAGAAAATAATATTTTGAAAACAAGGCAATGCGGTCGCCATTAGAATTTCAGGGCAAGTAACCACAGACACGGCTGAAGGCCTTTAAGGCAACGAATGGCAATTATTAAAAGAATTTAACAAACGTACATGAAATAGAGACACAGCAAATAATTTGAAAACAAGGCAATGTGGTCGCAATTAGAATTTTAGGGCAAGTAACCACAGTCACGGATGAAGGCCTTTATAGCCAAGAACGGCAATTATAGTAAAAAAAAATTTAACGGGCATACTATCAAAGAGCAATGCAACAGCAAAAGTTATTTTAAAAGGCAGGCAACTGATTACCAAACACGAGAGACAAATGATGGTAACTTAGTAATACAATAATAAAACAATAACACAATAATAAAACACAAAGGCCAGTCATAGGCGGTGCTCCAGGAATTGACCTCATAGTAGGTCAGGCCGAGTGATGAGAAAGGCAGCCGAGAGTTGCATTCACATCACAAGATGGCAACTCAGACTAGTGACAATCTAGCGAGTGACTGATGATAATCTTGGTGAGGCGACCTGACGTCAACTAAACCAAATGGGAAGATGTAAAAATACGCGAAAGCCAGAACCTGCGGTCTGGACTCCCACCACAGAATACAGTGCTTAGAGCGTCCGGAACAAGAAATGAATCACAATCACCAAAGTAGAAAAATCGCTAACCAATCTACACTCAAGAAAGCTGTCAAACTTACACGCCTCACCGTACAGTGGCGCGGCGACAAGGCGAGGAAACGTACACAAATGGCTCTGAGCACTACAGGACATCTGAGATCATCAGTCCCCTAGAGCTTAGAACTGCTTAAACCTAAGTAACCTAAGGACATCACACACATCAATGTTCGAGGCAGGATTCGAACCGGCGACCGTAGCAGTCGCGTGGTTCCGGAATGAAGCGCCTAGAACCGCTCAGCCACAGAGGCCGGCGAATTGTACACTGCCGTTACATACTCTAACCCCCCCAGGCCAGGTAACTGGGGCGTTAGCGGTCACCAGGCAGGAAAATACCTCTGGTTGAACTTAACAATTGTAACAAGCTGAAGGTAGTAAATAGTAATTAGAAGCCCAGGAAAGTAAATTAGATCCGCCTTCCCCAAGCACTCCACTAACTACTCTTAGCCTTGGCGACACTACAAGCAGTAACACGAATCCAAGTCACTGGAGAACAGCGAGATTTCACAATGAGGAGAGTTTCTCTACTCAAATTGAAATTCACTCAACTTAAAACTTTCAGGATCCGGTTTCGACGAGGTCGTGCACCCTTGTGACCACAGCTTTTCGATCTGGCAGTCCATGTGCGCCACCTGCAGTCCCAGTGTGTTCCCGCTCTGTGCGGACCTGGCACCTCCAGCACCCCCAGCCGAACTGCTCACTCACACGACCCAGAAGAACAACGACGTTAGAGTCCTGCATGACCGAGTAAGCGAGCACAAAATACGAGGTGGGGCGAGCACACCCTAACTGGATAGGCTACCCGCACTAGTTCTTGTGACCGACCATAGAAGCCGTGACCGACTACGTAGCACATAACTTCAAACACATTACACGTGTGACACTGCAGCCAGTACGGGCTTCTTATTTGTGGTGTGTCTCTCTCTGTAAACATGCAGCGCGAGGAAGCCAGTATAGTAAGACGTAAGATTAAAACCAATGTTTACACATTAAAGAAACGGGAAGGTCTAAGAATCCAAGTATGGAGTACATTTCTGTTTTTTGTAGATGAAAACATTGCGTCTACTGGGTACGTATCGTGCATAAACTGCTCCACTTTATTGTTTTTCAAGTCGGGAACCACTCATTTAAAGAAACACAGTTGCAAGAAACCTCACAAAGATCGTTTCTTTGGCCGTCCTTCCGTCATCTTAATATGCTTGAAATAAGTGAAAAGCAGGAAATTCTTAACAATGTGCGACAAATGTGTGCTACGTACCCAGGTACAACATTCAATCATTAACATAATCGTTTTTGCATAGTTAGTGGAATGTGTATTATAGAGAAACGGGAATGTTGTGACTCGTATAATATTTCATTAACGTAAAAAATTTCGTTTTTATGGGAACGGGGTCGGGTTGTTTGGGGGGAGAGACCAAACAGCGAGGTCATCGGTCTCTTACGGGAATGTTTCGATGATTTCCATATCAGTTCTGTATTACTTGTCTCTTTTGTTTATTATTATAGATCCTTCAAGTACCGTGTCATCACCACCCAGAAAGAGAGCTCGTTTCAAGGAATGGAGGAACAACAGATCATCCGCAGCAGATGAAGTAGATCTGTACATTTTAATGCACCCCGGAGATGATGATGACATCTTAAAGTGGTGGAGCAGACATGAAACAGATCTGCCAGGTTTGGCTGCAGTTGCAAGACGTATTTTATGTATCCCAGCAACAAGCGCCCCTAGTGAAAGGTGCTTTAGTAAAGCCGGCATGTTACTAACAAATTGCCGCAGCCAATTAAATCCGGAACGCGTTAGTGATTTCCTGCTGATCAAAAATAACTATAATTTTGTTTACGTTGCAAACAATTGAACGTATGACAAGTTACGTCAGTAAATGTTTAATGTTCTTTGTATGCTTTCTTTATGAAGATGATTGTCTTCTAGATTACAGGGAAAGCACTTATTTCATGTTTCCTATAAATGAAAGGAAAAATATCTTTTTTGTTTGGAAATGAGACTCGTCTTCTATCCGCGATTGTATTGAAATAACATTTTACTTTCCAGGTGCTTTATGAATTTAGCTGTGTCACGTACCCGTTCTTGGAAATGTTACTTTTGTATTAAAAGAGAGAGAGAGAGAGAGAGAGAAAGAGAGGCGTTGGATTTGTACATTAAAGTACAGTGCAGCGAGACGGGGCGGAGCGAAGTGAGACGTCAGCGGTGACCGGTCATGCTCGGTTATCCGCGTGTCCGGAATCCGGACATCAGACATGGGGCGAGTACGTGACCGAGCCGAGTCGTGTGGGGCCGGACAGGAGCTGCTCGGTCCCCCCGTCAACAGGCGAGCCGTGATCGGTCAAACACTGAGCGTTGCACCACTCTAAACGACGTCTCCCCAAAGATAGCGCCACAGTAACTACATATCGCTATTGCCGCTGCTACCACTAGTGGACAGGCAACACTTGCGAAACCAAGTAGCGCCAGTCAACACAAGAAGAAGACAAAAAGCCGCAACCATATCAACTAAACGATACAGTCTGGCCTCCAACAGAGGACGGAAACCCACAACAGCACCAACGTTAGCCGGAGCACTGCTCACACAGAGTGGGAGAGAACACAGGCGTCAAATGCCTGTGCCTCCATTGCCAAGTAGTGTGAGGGCAGCTGTTGCAACAACGCGACGCCTGTATTGACTATCCTGAGCGGGAACCTCTGATGGTCTCGTACAACATTTCATTCAAAATACATTTTTTTCAGAATTTGTAAAATATAAGGTTACTGGCTAGATTACAGTATTAATTCTCCCTGCACCGCCCCCTGGTATTGCGAAGTTCAATGGTATATCGTCCCACTCTTCCTGCAAACGCAGTTCTGCTGTGTTACAGATAACTGGTGTATCACATTGTGCTAATAAAAGTGCGTGGGAACTGGAAGCGCACTCCAAACTAAAGTACGCAGGACAGTACGATCTTTATGGGCAAAATGTCTACATTGCACTCAGATTTTCCGTGAAATTCTGGCGGTGTTATTTTAGACAAATACTCCTACTACGCTAAAAACCAGGAAGCGAATGTTTAATCGCAGCTCCTTACACCTTTCCTACATCTATGTGGAAGTTTCAGATGCGTTCGATTCAAGGTGGAAGGTGTCGAGATTCTAAGCAATAATACGAGGGTACCTCAAAAGATAAGTTACACATTACAACTGCAGGCCAAGTAACTTTCACTGAATGCTGCACAAAATATCAAAATGATGCAGATATATAATATATTTTTCAGCACAGTCACCAAGTCTCTGCAAACAACAGGTCCTACAGTAAGTTTGGCGAACATTTCTCGTGGAGAACAGTGGATTTCCTTACAACATTAGCATGAACATGAATAGTTTCAACCGATAGAATCCTTTATTTTTGAGGTTACCGGTTTCAGTCAGTTTCTGACCGTCTTCAGACCTCATACCATGGTGGTAGACAGTGCCCGTGAACGGAGCAGGCATTACCAACTCCACGAACTTCAGCGCCTGCTCCGTTCACCGCCAGCGTCTACCAGCAACGTATGAGGTCTGAGGATGGTCAGAATCGTACCGAAACCGGTAACTACAAGAATACAGGTTTCTCTGGACCAAGTGCATTGTAGCGCCCAGACGTAGTAAAATGGAGCAGACAATTTGACCAAAGCTTTAGAGAAGTCAGTGATGCTAATCGGGAAGGAGGGCCATTGACATCGGAAACAGACGACAATATCCAGGCAACTGAGGAAGAACATCTGTGGGGAAATAGATTTTCCCAAACAGAAAGCTGTAATCAAATGCCTCCGTGACCACGAAGCGGATTTCTATCGTTGAGAGATAAAACGCTTGGTAGAAATTTTGCAACTGTTTTAAAATGAACATAAATAGTATCAATCGCAAGAAACCTTTATTCTTGTGCTTACCGGTTTCTGCCAGATTCTGATCGTGGAGTTCGAAACACCTGCTCCGTTCACTGCCATCACCTACCATTATGGTATGAGGTCTGAAGATGGTCAGAAACTGACCGAAACCGATAACCACAAAAATAAAATTTTCTTGCGGTTGAGATTATTTAGTTCGTGTTATAGTACTAAGAAAAACCGCTGTTCTCCTCGATAAATATTCTGATAAATTACTGTTTCAAATGTTGTTTGCGCAGACTTGGTGAATATGTTGAAAAACGTGTCAATTATAGGGGTCACTTGGAGGTGTTGTGCAGCATTCAGTAAAAGTTACTTGTCCTGCCATAATAATGCGTAATATATCTTTCGAAGTTTCTTTGTATTATTTCTTAGAAATTCGACACCTGCCACCTGGTATCTAATGCGTCTTATACTTCCACATACATACAGAAAAGTTATAGAGGCCCGTGATTTAACATTAACTCTCACATTTTTAGTGCAGGATAAAAGTCTATAACACTCGGCGAAAAAAGTTAAAAAACAATAAGTTAAAAAACCAAAAACTGAAAAATCGATAAACAATTGTACTATCTTTGTAGGTTATCTACACCTACACTATCAGCCCAGCACCTGGCTTCCCGGGAGTTTCTGCTGTTAACCACTCGGACAACTAAAGGTTTTAAGAAAGTTATATTCTTCATGAAGCCCTATTGTGGAATTCTACATCCGCGGTCAATGGCCACATACATCCAGAGGGATAAGTCTACCATTGCTGCGTACAGCATACTCAATCTTTTTTTTTCTAGTCATTAGTCTTCTTGTTTGTCTGATGCGGCCCACCGTGAATTCCTCTCCTGTGCCAACTTCTTCATCTCAGAGCAGCACTAGCAACCTACGTCCTCAATTATTTGCTAGATGTATTCCAATCTCTGTCTTTCTCTACAGATTTTGCCCTCTACAGCTCCCTCTAGTACCACTGAAGTAATTCTCTAATGTCTCAACAAATGTCCTGTCATCTGTCCCTTCTATTTGTGAGTGTTTTCCACATATTCCTTTCCTCTCTGATTCTGTGCAGAACCTTCTGATTCTTTATCTTATCAGTCCACCTAATTTTCAACGTTCGTCTGTTGCACCACATCTGAAATGCCTCCATTCTCTCTGTTACGGTTTTCCCACAGTCTATGTTTCACAATCGTACAATGCTGTGCTCCAGACTTACAGTCTCAGGAATTTCTTCCTCAAAGTCAGACCTATCTTTAATACTAGTAGACTTCTCTTGGCCAGTGCTAGTCTGCTTTTGATATCGTTCTTGCTCCGTCAGTCACTATTATTTTGCTACCTACGCAGCAGATTTGCTTAGCTTCATCTGATTCGTGACTACCCTGATGTTAAGATTCTCGCTGTTCTTATTTCTGCTACTTCTCGTTATCTTCGTCTTTCTTCGAATTACTCTCAGTCCATTTTCAGTACTCATTAGACTTTTCATTCCATTCAGCAAAAAATGTGACTCTTCTTCACTTTCACTTAGTACAGCAATGTCGTAAAGGAATCGTGCCACTGATATCCTTTCACCTTGAATTTTAGTACCAATCCTGAACTTTTCTTTTATTTCCACCATTATCTCATTGAAGTACAGATAGAACAGCAGGGTCCTTCAAATTCTGATTCTGATACTGGACCCCCTATCTTTTCTATGTCGACTTGTCTTTCTTATTCTATCACCTCAGACAAATCTTCCCCCTCATAGGGGCCTGAAGTGTATTCTTTCCAGCTATCCGCTCTCTTCTCTGCACTCAATAGTGGAATTCCATTGCGCACTTTATGTTACTACCCCTGCTTTTAATTTATCGAAGGTCAGACCTTCCGACAGTAATTTCTTTTTCGATTTCTTCACATTTTTCCTGCAGCCACGTCTTAGCTTCCCTGCATTTCGAATGTATTTCATTCCTCAGCGAATTTTATTTCTGTGTTCCTGAATTTCCCTGAACATTTTTGTAGTTTCTTCTTTCATCGATCAACTGAAGTATTTGTTCTGTTATCCATGGCTGCTTCGCAATTTCCTTTTCTTGTACATATGTTTTTCTTTCCAACATCTGTGACTGCCCTTTTTAGAGATGTCCGTTCCTCTTCAACTGTGCTACCTACTGCGCTGTTCTTTACTGCTGCATTTATACTCTTAGAGACCTTTAAGAGTACCTTTTAATTCCTTAGTATTTCTGTATCTCATTTGTTTGTGTATTGATTCTTACTGACTAATATTTTGAACTTCAGCCCACTCTTCATCACTACTACATTGTGATCTGAGTCTATATCTGCTCCTGGGTACGCCTTACAATCCAGTACCAGATTTCGGAATCTCTGTCTCACTGTGATGTAATCTAATTTCAATCTTCCCGTCTCATGCGGCCTTTTTCAAGTATACCCCCTTCCCTTGTGATCCTTGAGTACAGTATTCGCTATTTCTAGCTGAAATTTATTACAGAAATTAATTAGTCTTTCTCCTCTCTCATTCCTTCTTCCAAGTCCATTTTCTCCTATAATCTTGAACAATACTGTAGTACGCTCCATTTGAACAGTTGAGGCTAATTTATTTTACAAATTAATGTGTATTACATGCATTTACCCCTTGAGCCAGCCGGACATGGAAAGTGGTCACTGGAGTTTTATTTTTATTTTTCTGCACACTTCCTTTATTCCTTCTTCAACCATCCTGTATGTATGTGAGTGACTGAAAGTAATTATTTTGGGAGTAAAGGAACGGATCATTAACCGAAGGTAAATTAGTGGTGGTGGTACTGAACTAGCAAATCCTTGATGTCAGGTGGTGCAGTGGCTTACTCGAGTTTCACCTGTTTCTTGAGGTCGAGGCACGATAGAGTCAATGAACGACGTCTTCCTGGTTTCGTTTGAATAGGTGATCGTTGGGGTAACTTTCCGTCATATTTGGCACTCAGCACCGGGCAGACGTAGGGGGCGGACGTGCCCCAGAAGCACCGGAAGAAATGGTGAGATAACCTGGTTAAAAATGACTTATATAGTGTTGGATGTTACGCGGAATGTTGCCTTTCAAGTAGAGCTTGGACAGCTTACATCGAGAGATTCGACAATTTTAATGAATTTGTGACATTCAAATAGCTGCGATCGCGGGGTCTCATTTATAAAAGACGGCATTTGTCTTCAGCATAAGAATGTAACTTTTGGTATTTCTGTTGTTTGTATTTGCTAAATTAATAGCTTTCACCAACTACTTCAGTTTTATACGTTTAGACAGCGTCTATTGAATTTAAACTTCCTTGTGTGTGACTGAAAATTTTCGCGCTAAGCTACTGTGTGTACAGAGTGGAGTAGGTGCATGATTAAAGGCACCTTTAGTGCTTTACCGTATGTCAATGCGAACCAGTAAATAAAAATGCCTCTAGTCAGTGGCGTGATAGCATTTTCAGTGTTCTGCTAAATTACGTATTTTCGTATGTGCCCTTTGGTGATTGGTGGGACCATGTGCTTCGCCCCAATTCATATTAAAGGATGGGTTCTCACTCAATGCTAAGGAGTTGATTCATTGGGACATGTCTTCTGATTATTAACATCGTAATGTTCAGGTAAAATTTTGCATCAAAATATGATAAATTTGTATGTGACTTGTGAAATGTGCCGCAGTAGAATTTTTAGTGTCAAGTGTGTTGTGTTGTCTGCAGTAGTTTACAGAAGAGCTAATATGGTGTCTAGAGTTTAGTGATGATTACCTTCTGTATGATGCGGAAATGCAACTGTGGTTGTGTTGGTCATTTTGTTGAAATTTGTGAAAGCTAGGGCAGAATTTATTTTCACTCAGTAATTACTTATGGGAGGATAATTTCGATTTCGTTAAGGGAATTCGATTCAACGGTAATGATGGTTTACACATTAGAGACAAGTCAGAATATTCTTTGCTGGTTAGTAGAGTGATGATATTCGCCAATGTTAAAATGGTTCAAATGGATCAAAGCACTATGTGACTTAACATATGCCTCTGAGCACTGTGAGACAACATCTGAGTCATCAGTCCCCTAGACTTAGAACTACTTAAACCTAATTAACATAAGGACATCACCCACATCCATGCCGGAGGCAGGATTCGAACCTGCGACCGTAGCAGCAGCGCCGTTCCGGACTGAAGCGCCTAGAACCGCTTGGCCACAGCGGTCGGCTGCTAATGTAAAGTGCCAAGAGGGCACGCTATACAGTTGCATCGAGTTATTCAGATATTTGTTACACCAGATCCAATATTTTTTGGCTAATTTGGAGCATAACCTTTATTAATGCTACTTTGCTCTGCCTCTTGTGGGGGCAGGAATATAATCTGGAACATGTTGACGACATGACTTACAGAGCTACTCAAACTGCCTTGTTGCACAGTCTGTTCCATGCCCTTATTAGCGACCAAAGCTTAGCATGCATGCAGAGTGTGTACTGTAGAGTCGTAAATGTGCTCAGTATGCGTGGCACCCATACTTCATTAAATGAGCTTACCCTTACGGTCCTAATAGAGTGGCAACAATTTTGTTACCATCACGTCCTCCTCGCCGTATCCGGCGACAGCGATTCCATCAGTCGTTTTGGGTACTGTGGCGCGCTCGGATGTGGCTTTCAAAGCCGAGCTTTGCTTTGAAGATCCGGCCGCACGAACTGCAATACAGTTTCCAGTGGAGTTATACGTACAGATGTAATTAGGCTTGGGCATAGATTTGTGGAGCTTTCGTTTATCGTTCAGGTTCTTTAGGAGGATATGCTCGAATTTTTCCACACTCCTGTGTACAGTTGAGCGCCACTCTGATCGGTGTAATGCAAGCTCCTTCCAACGTTTGCTCAGAATGCCACAGGCTGTGAAGTGGCGTTCGATGGTGTCTTTATATCGCAGGTGTTGGCCACCCTGCCACCGCTTTCGAGACGAGAGCTCTGAGTAGGTAACCGCTTTGGGAAGCCTACTGTCGTCCATACGTATGATACGGCCACTCCATCTCAGTTGGTGTTCCATTAAGAGAGCTTCAATGCCAGGCAGTTTCACGCGAAGCAGAATATCCTTGTTAGGAACACGGTCGTCCCATTTCATGCGGAGAATTGATCTCAGACAGCGAAGATGAAAGGTCTCTAGCCTCTCAATGTCAGCTTTATAACACCACCAGGTTTCCGAGGCGTAGAGTAAAGTTGGTAATATTATTACTTTGTAGACCCAATTTTAGTTTGTAGTCTGAGATCATGTGATTTCTATACTCGGTGATTCAGTTTTCCGAAAACTGAGGCTGCATTGGCTATACGAGCTGCAGTTTGTGTTGTCAGGCTGTTGTCGCTTCTTATTTGCCTACCTAGATATTTAAAATGTGACACGTGTTCCAAATGTTTGTTGTCCAACTTAATACTGGAGTCGTCTGTATTGGAACCACTGTTGACCACTGCAGGCTTTAGTCACGTCTCTCATAATAGATGCGAAATAAAGTGAGAAGAGTGTGGGAGCCAGTCAGAGCCTTGTTTTACACATGTCTCTTGCATTTGTTTGACAATATATATGGCATCCAATGTGCCACTGCTCAAGCGAAAGACACACTGGGTCTCTAGTAGCACATTTTCGACAAGGTGCGTTAGCCGGTTGTTGAGTATGTGAGCCAGGACTTTCCCAGCTGCTGAGAGAAGAGAGATTCCCCTGTGAGAAGTGTAGTCAGATATGTCACCTTTGCCTTTGTAAATCTTGCAAATGCAGGCATCTTTCCAATCTTGTGGAATTATTTCGCACTTCAAAATCTTTGAAATTTGTCAGTTCGTAATGTTTGGTCCACCTTATTTACAAATTTCTGGTGTTACGTTGTCTAATACTGCTGATTTGTTATTTCCCAGCTTAGCCAATGCTGAAATGAATTCACTGAACGAAGGGGAATCAGCAAGAAACTTCCTGGCAGATTAAAAGTATGGGCCTGGCCGAAATTCGAAGGGACCTTTGCCTTTCGCGGGCAAGTGCTCTACCAACTGAGCTACCCAAGCACGACTCATGCCCCGTCCTCACAGCTTCACTTCTGCCAGTACCTCGTCTCCTACCTTGGTAGAGCACTTGCCCGCGAAAGGCCGAATACGAGTCTCGACCCGGCACACAGTTCTAATGTGCCAGGAAGTTTCATATCAGCACACTCCGCTGCAGAGTGAAAATCTCATTCGGGAATCTGCAAGTTATTCACTGACTGGCAGCCCTTCAAGTAATTCTGTGTATGGAATATCAGTCGTCTAATGGTTGGGATTAAGAACGTCATCAAAATGTTCTGCCCACCTAGCAAGGTTTTATCTTTGTCACAAACAAGTGCTATCTTCCTTGATTTTCGACCAAAGATAGCTTTCAGGCACTCGAAGAATCTGCCTGTTCGGTTTGTGTGAGAGTGTGATTACATTTCATTGATTTTATTCAGGCGCCATTTGTCTTTGGGGGCGCGCACCTTCAGTTTCAGGCTGTAGTGTGCTGTTTCTCGCTTCTCAAGATCAGGACTGCGAAGAGATGTTCTGAAATCATTAACAAGTTTTTTGATCTCTGCATATGAATCGTCAAGCCAATCCTGGTTCTTTTTTGAGGTTTTCCCAAGACTTCTGTGGCACATCTGCGCAGTTTGGTAGCATATACATTCCAGTGTTCATCTGCAGAGGCAGACTCGGATATCAAAAGTCCATCAGAACCGAATGCATCGTCCAGTTTTGCTCTCACAGTCTGATCGTGGTCCAAGATTTTGCAGAATAATTTTGATAGTATTTTGTGTCACGCTCGGCGAGGTGCTTTCAAAGTTATGTTCAATTTGGACCTCACAAGTCGATGGTCTGTCCAACCCTGAGAGCCTCTCATAGCACGTGTGATCAGTACTTCACCAAGATCTTTCTGCCTTACGATCACATAATCTGGAAGGATCCAGTCCTTAGATCTTGGGTGCATTGACGTTTTATATTCATCTCCCGCTTAACTGTCATAATACGTGCAGTGGATCCTGATGCCGTTTGGAATTCCTGCGTGATGGTCCGGATAATTGCCTTTCTACCACACATTACAACCCTCTTCAACAGTCGGCGGTCTCTGTCAGTCAACAGACGAGGTCGGCCTGTACGTTTTTGTGCTGTACATGTCCCTTTACTTTTCCACTTCACTATAACATCGGAAACAGTGGACCTAGTCATGTTGAGGAGTGTGGAAATCTCGAGTGCAGATGTATGACAAGTGACACATAATCACCTGACACATAATCCGTGAGTTCCGCGGAGCGCACCATTCTGCTCCCTCGTGATGTCTAATGGCTATTGAAGTCGCTGATATGGAGTACCTGACAGTAGGCGGCAGCAAATTGCACCTAATATGAAAAATGTATGTCTTTAGGTGTGTCCGGATACTTGTGGTCACATAGTGTATCTATATTCACGGCATGCGCTACACATTTTAAGTAATAAGTAATTAAATATGCTGACTTAAAACATCTTAACCTTTCATCCGTGAATATGATCCAAGACCGTTAGGCATTTTATTCAAATGTCTGTTATTCTTAACGAAGTATTTCCACGGTGGTTTCACTTCAAGTCGCTGGCATAGTCATTTTTGTTTTAGAAGTGTTTTTTCACAACTATCGACCACGCTGAAATTAGCTGGTAGTCCAGGAAAGTATTGCGAGTAAATATTGCAGAGGGTAACAAAGGGTTTACTATTGATAACAGTTACGAGGTTATGAAGCCACTTGCTCACAATAAATTAGCATGGAGGGCTTCATGAGAGCAGACTTCGTTTTAAAGACAACAACAAAATCTGTTTATACGTCTTGTAACACTCTTAGCCTATGATTTCATTTTGCTGTATATAATAGCATAGCTATTAATGGTAAGATAAAAAATGTAGTCCTGATGGGATCATGTGGACAATGAGCGTCGTAAGTTACTGTAGATCCGTCAATTATGGTTGTAGATCCGTCAATTATGGTTGACAAACGTTTGTCTTATCTAGTGAGCTACACTCGTAGCAATGACTGAAGATACAACATGTGTGAAAAGTATATGAATAGTGTGACTTTCGAGAAATTCTTTCACACTAGAATTTCAGCACAGTCATTCTTCCTGGTAGGAACAATGAGCATCCCACACAATAATTAACGTGATACTTCGCAACGACAAAAACGTCGAAGGAACCATGTCATACGATTGCCAACTGTCCAACAGTAGCTGCTGATGCAACGCATTCAGTTCCTACGTCCAGACCTCGCACTACGCGAACAAATAAAATAAAGAACAAAATGTCGGAAGGGACAGTTTACTTTTTACCACTGTGCACAGAAAAACCATGGTAGTATAATTACCGAAGTTATAATGATGTCACAAACTTTCATCTGACGTTCTTCATGCCTGTTGCCCCATATATAATCTTCTCGAGAAAGTGTTTTGGACAAAAAGTACCAGCTTGCGTTTTCTACTGATGTGTTAAGCGTTCTGATTATAGCCTTAAGTATAAAGGAATCATATTCCATTCCTAAATGGACTAGTTCAAGCGACGTTCCTTCTATATAAGCGCAATTTGGTTGCACCAGTTACCTATAGTGTGGTGATTTTGTCTCGTTCGCCTACAGATTCCTGTCAGTCGAAATCTAAAAGCTCCCGGTGAACACAGTGAGAAGGAAATGTTGTAAACCGACCAACCTATGAAAAACTGATTAAGGGTTCATTTTTTTCTAACCTCGTCATTTTCCCCATTGCGCCCCAGAAGTGTGAAATTTAGCTCAAAACTGCAAACAACCTTCTCCTGTAATGATGCAACAGCTTGGCGCCCTGCACACTATCAACCTCGGGCTCCGTGGTACTTCAAACGGAGAGATTTAGACACCCGCGAAAAAATGGCTGGAGTTCACATTGCTGTCTCAAGCCTCGCCGAGCCCGAGAGTGACGTCACAGGGAGCGCAAACTCTTGTACCATTTCGCACTTCCGCGTCGTAGTGGGGGGGGGGGGGGGGGGAACGAAAGAGTTAAAAAAAAATTATCCTAAAATTTTTTGCGCAGTGTAGGTTCTCAGTGTTTTCGGGAGGGGGACATAGACCGAACATCAGTTTCGTCAGTCCGTGTTAGGTAAAATGCAGTATTACGAATGCAGTTTCTGGACGTATAACGAAACCGAAGTTATATTAACGTCTGTTGGACCAAATACGCATTTAAGACCATAAAAGATCTGAAAATGCCTTCCTGATAATGTGTTATTCACGAAAACACTGTAACATTCACTATTTGTAGCAACTGTTGCGTACATATATTCGAAAGTAAGAACAAGATGCAATGCTAATAAGACCTCTGATAATGTTTTGAGGCATGCTAAATGATGATGCTGACTTCAGAGCAACGTACAGCGTAATTCTGTAGCACCATCTCCCCTCATTACACCTCCATGAGCAAGACATACGCAACTAATGTGTAACTCGTGATTATATACGGTCCTCATAGCACGATATATTTATATTTATGGTCGTCATAATTCCGTACACTAACGCTGAGCATATGCAAGTCCCTCCTAAATTCGTAATAGTTCCTTTGTGATGTTACTCTCCGTTACTCATAAATGTTTTTTCCGATGGGATCCACCTTGAGCAAATACAATTTTTCTTCTTTTACCTAGAAACGTTTCGCTGCAGTTACAGGATAAACAGTGTATTCTTTTTTTTTTTTTTCTTTTCTTGCTAGCGTATTCCGTGTGTTTGCGATACAGACAATGTTGCAACTCAGAAAATTCACTGAAAGCAATAAAACTTCTTACAAGCCTGCTACGAAAACTCTGAGGACAGCACTGAACTAGCATTACTTAGACAAGTTTGCTAAATTTATTAGTATGTATACGACGTCATTATTAACAAATTTACGAGCTTAATATCAATAATAACATTATTTGTAAAATTAATAACAACTGATGCTAGCGAGCAAAAATAAACTTACGGCATATAGTTGGATAGGGCTTGATATCTGCTAGAGAGTGAACTTGCTTATTTAATATTGTTTGATTATACTGACCAGATTGTGGCTTAAGGCACTTTCTTACATATGACCAGGAGCGACGCATGCTAAATGTCTTCCAAAACACACACAATAATAAGAAAAGTAGAAATAATGAAGATAATCCTAATATTAACAATTGGCACTAACAAGACTAATACTATACATCAAGAATGACATAGATTAGTTTGGCACATTAGAAGCCGTGTTTAATATTATCAGAAGTGGAAAGGATAAAAAAGAGGAGAAAAGTGAAATGACAATGATAGTGGCCGTTAGGAAAGGACTTAATGTTAATAGAGAACTCTGTAGACAAGGCACTGTGAAAAGTTACGTTGGTGGGGCGGGGGAGGGGGGGGGGGGTTTGACAAGTCACCTGAAGACAAGTAGAAAGTAAATGTAAATGGGGGAGACGACTATTGTGACAGAAAAATGAACTAATACCTGTATTTTGAAATTTAAAAGCATCTTTATTTCTCAGATAATTTGAGAAACATTGTTCCAAAGTCGGGCTTCTGATTCAGAAAACGGTTTAGACCACATGGCAATGTAGTACAGTGGTACAGAAAGAATTTTACTTTGTCAGAACAAATACTTCTGCTGTTCTGTCCAGACAGTAGTGTATGAGGTAAATATAAACAGAAAGCTCAATGACTGAGAAGAAAACGATAGAGCAAACACAGAGTGTAATAGTCTGTACGCTTATCGGCATATAGCCATGATAAATGTTCCTACTCATGACAACTGTTCTTAACAACGATAATTGTTCTTGCACACAAGCATTCATTGTCATTTCCAGCTGGCATGAGCTCTCACGCAAGAGACGTTGGAGAAGAGCATCCACCAGTATGGGGACAATTAGTGACTCTAAGACGTTCTTTTCAACCTAGAAGTAGAATACTTTTTCTCCCTTCCTTAGTGAATGAAGTGACGCTGACGTCGTGAAAGAAACAGTAGTTGTGTGCTCAGTCCAGTCTAAGTGATGGTCCAAAATTCGACTTCGCAGAATAAGAAAAGATTATTTCTGTGTCGCTTAGGATTAAGGATGGAAGAGATTTTTTAACTGAAGGGTAATAAGTCTTTTGTGAGCAATTAAGATTGTTTGCGCTGTAGATGAGTTAAGTTTCAAATCTATGTCTGCACCCATTTTGATAAGGTAGTTAAGGGAGTATTTACATGCTGAATGGCTTAGCAAGGATTTCTTGGACTTGCACTTAGATGTAGCTGTAAGTTGTCAGCGCGTAAATGATATTTGCAATAACAGAGAATAGTTGACACATCATTAACATATAAGTAGAAAAGTAACTTCAAAATGGTTCAAATGACTCTGAACACATCTGAGGTCATCAGCCCCTAGAACTTAGAACTACTTAAACCTAACTAACCTAAGGACATCACACACATCCATGCCCGAGGCAGGATTCGAACCTGCGACCGTAGCGGTCGCGTGGTTCCAGAATGAAGCGCCTAGAACCGCTTTGCCACACCGGCCGGCCAGAAAAGTAATTGACCCAATACTGATCCATTTAAGACCCCTGACACTACATCCCTCCACTGTGACCTCCTTCTTCAAACCATCTACATCTACATCTACACTCTTCAAGCCACCCAACGCCGTGTGGCGGATGGCACTTTACGTGCCACTGTCATTACCTCCCTTTCCTGTTCGCGGGAAGAACGACTGTCTGAAAGCCTCCGTGCGCGCTCTAATCTCTCTAATTTTACATTCGTGATCTCCCCGGGAGGTATAAGTAGGGGGAAGCAATATATTCGATACCTCATTCAGAAACGCATCCTCTCGAAACCTTGACAGCAAGCTACACCGAGACGCAGAGCGCCTCTCTTGCAGAGTCTACCACTTGAGTTTGCTAAACATCTCGGTAACGCTATCAAGCTTACCAAATAA
Organism: Schistocerca serialis cubense; assembly: GCF_023864345.2. NCBI lineage: Eukaryota > Metazoa > Arthropoda > Insecta > Orthoptera > Acrididae > Schistocerca > Schistocerca serialis. The sequence continues at coordinate 1,222,359,710 of NC_064638.1, read as the reverse complement.
CCCTGTGACGAAACGCGCCGCTCTTCTTTGGATCTTCTCTATCTCCTCTGTCAACTCGACCTGGTACGGATCCCACACTGATGAGCAATGCTCAAGTATAGGCCGGACGAGTGTTTTGTAAGCCACCTCCTTTGCTGATGGACTACATTTTCTAAGGATTCTCCCAATGAATCTCAACCTGGCACCCGCTTTACCAACATTTAATTTTATATGATCATTCCACTTCAAATGGCTCAAATGGCTCTGAGCACTCATAGGTAGCAAACAGAGTCTAGTACAGTCCAGAGAATACAAATGGTAAGGATTATCAGGAAGATTCCTTCAATTCAGGCCGTTTGGAAAATACTGGACGTCAGAGGAAGATTAGAAATATCAATTATTGTGGAAAGTAGTGCATCGATGAGTAAACTGACCGTTTGCACTGTAATATTATAGTGTCCTGCAGTTGCCGAACGTATTCGTGCAATTGTGTAAGGGATTACTGGCTCCAGAAAAATGGTTGTTAAACAGGTACATAAATTGTTACAAACATTTAACTGAATAATTCTTACAGTATTGCTAAAAATCGAGATTTCTCCACATCTTTTCGAGAGATTAGCGTCAGCATGAGTGATTCATTTCTCTATTTCATCATTCTGATGTTATTAGTAACAATTTTGATAAAACATTTGTGTGATTCTGGTTTGCAAACCACAGTACTGCAGTAACAAACTGAAAACATTTTTTCATTTGACCAGGCTGGTGCGGTTGCATTGGCGCTGTATAATACTGAAGTAAAGCCAATTGTACAGCTATGTATAAAATTTCGTAATGCAATATCAGATTCCAAATTAGATAAATTACATGTCAGTGATGTGGCAGAAGTAAGGGAATAGAGCGATATGCACATGCAGAGTATCGCGTACGCAGGGTGTAAAGGGGCAGTCCATTGGCGGAGCTGTGATTTTTACTCATGTGATTCATGCGAAAAAGTTGCCGATGTCATTATGGCCGCACGACGACTCTGGTGGCTCCCTAATGGTATGGGCTGTTTTTATGTGGAATGGACCCCTCTGGTTTGTCTGAACGGATCATTGACTAAATGTCCACCCCTTGGTGGCTGAGTGGTCAGCGCGACGGAATGTCATACCTAAAGGCCCGGGTTCCATTCCCGGATGGGTCGGAGATTTTCTCCGCTCAAGGACAGGGAACTGTGTTGCCCATATCATTATCATGTCGTCCCCGTCGATACACAAGTCGCCGAAGTGGCGTCAACGCAGAAGACTTGCACCCGCCGGGGACCTTAGCCACACGGCATCGTTTCCATTTATTATTGGCTAAACAGTAATGTTCGGCTATCTGGAGACAACTTGCAGCTATTCGTGGGCTTCATGTTCCCAAACAACTACGGAATTTTCATGGATGACAATACGCCATCTCACGGGGCCACAGTTGTTCGCGATTGGTTAGAAGAATACTCTGGGCAATTTGAGCTAATGATTCGGCCGTCTAGATCGCCCAGTAGTAATCCTACCGAACATTCATGGGTCATAATTGACAGGTAAGTTCGTGCAAAAATACTAGCACACTTTCGCAGTTATAGTCGGCTGCAGTGGCCATACAGCTCGGGTATCCCTTGACTTTTGTCATTTCTGAATTGTTTGAGATGGACAAATGTTATAATATGGTATGTGCAATCTTACAAATGGCGGTGTAGTTGCAAGCTGTAACACTGATTAAAACGATTGATGACTTGGCCAGGCCGGCCGGAGTAGCCGAGCGGTCGCAGGTTCGAATCCTGCCTCGGGTATGGATGTGTGTGATGTCCTAAGGTTAGTTAGGTTTAAGTAGTTCTATGTTCTAGGGGACTGATGACCTCAGCTGTTAAGTCCCATGGTGCTCAGAACCATTTTCTAACTTCGCCAAATTTTTAACTAGATAGGTGGATCATGGATCGAGGTCTTTGTTCTTCGCCTCGTGGCGGCTGAGGTTGGGCTTGGTTAAATCTGCGCGGTCAGAGGTCCGGTAGGGTTGGGTGTTTTTCAGGACTTAGGAATATTTCGACCTGCATTAGTTTGGGATTTTAAAATGTTTGGGAGTCTGAGTGCTCAAGGGTATGGACTCACAGTAGGGCTATCAATGATTCAACTTTTAAGTCAAGGTGAATTTTGTTTACTGTACAAAAACTTGCGTGCATTCGGCTGTAAACAATCGTCTTGCTCTAAAAGTTAGTCATTTTGATTGCTTGTTTCTATATTCCATTTAGTAACAACCAGTGTGAAGCCACCATTCGGATCACATACAGACATAGTCTGATATGAATGAACTGACGATTGAGATTAAGCTTTTATCTCATGTTATGTTAACCGGGGTCCTAGAAACGACGGGAAGGCTCCGTCCCCGCCGCAGCCGCAGTGGTCCACAAACCCACGACGACTACCGCAGTCCACTTCACCCCTCCGCCGCCCCACACCGAACCCAGGGTTCTCGTGCGGTTCGGCCCCCGGTGGACCCCCCAAGGAAGGTCTCACACCAGACGAGTGTAACCCCTATGTTTGCGTGGTAGAGTAATGGTGGTGTACGCGTACATCGGGAACTTGTTTGCGCAGCAATCGCCGACATAGTGTAGCTGAGCCGGAATAAGTGGAACCAGCCCGCATTTGCCGAGGCAGATGAAAAACCACCTAAAAACCATCCACAGACTGGCCGGCTGACAGGACCTCGGCTCAAATCAGCCGGGCGGATTCGTTCTGAGGACTGGCGCTCCTTCGCACCCGGAAAGACGTGCGTTAGACCGCACGGCCAACATGGTGGGCGATTAAGCCTTTGGTAAGACCTATACTATAATCCTACGGTATGATACTTTCAATGATTTCCCTTTAATATTCTCCATCCATTTATAATTATATTTGTTTAATTCACTTATTTGTCTCTGCCAAAGTAATGTGCCTCGTGAAAGATCCACGCTCCTACAACATGCTGTGCATGACCAAACGAACACCCCTTGTAAAGATGAGCCATGTACAGATTGCAGATCGTGCACTCGCCCTCTGGTGGTTAAGTAGGAATGAACTGATCTGAAATGGCGATTAATTTCCTTTCATTAGATTGTTAAGCACCCACTAGTAAGTGTAGCCCTGTAGAAAAGTGAAACATGGGCGATAAGCAGTTGAGACTGGAAGAGAGAAGGAGTTTGGGAAATGTAGTGCTATAGAAGAATGCTGAAAATTAGACAGATGGAATAAGTATTGACGACGTACTGAGTCGAACTGAGGCATACAGAAATTTATCACATAGCTTGACTAAAAAGTCCGTTAACGGGACACATCCTGATGCAGCAAGGAATTGACATGTTTCTAACGGAGCATGTGTGGGGGATTAAAGTTGCAGAGTGGAAACCAGGGATGAAGACAGTAAGTACATTGAGATAGATATCTGTTCCAGTAATTATTCCCAGCTATAGAGGCTAGGGCATGTTAGACTAGCGTGGAGAGTTGCATTAAATCGGTCTTCTGAGTGAAGAACATAACGTTCATAAATTTAGTTTACCTTACGTTAGACTATTATAATGGAGTGTTTATATGATCGCCAGGTTCAGAATCTGCCTTCAGTGTGACGGAAGGCAACTAGTCAGGATGCTGCCTCAAGTCGATTGAGATTTTTGTGAAGATTTTTGCCAGTCTAATACTAAGCTGTTGTTTTAAACGAAACTAGTCGTGACGTACAGTTGTGGTGCTTTCTTCTCAATACTAGTAGGAATATTTTGGGGTTCAAAATGATCAAGATAATTTCCTCATATATTACTTACCGAATTTACCGCCAAACACCAGTGGTGTAGGAACCTTCTTATTTTACTGTATGTCCTAACAAGGAACCCGTTGAGTGTGAGGTCGCGAAAGGCCAATGATGTTTATAGCATATGACGCCCCACATTTTGTCTACCATGCCACCACAATATTGGCTGCTAATATTAACAGCATGGAAGCAATTCAGGTGTGGTGCTACAGACGAATGTTGAAAATTAGGTGGACTGATAAGGTAAGGAATGGGGAGGTCCTGCGCAGCATCGGAGAGGAAAGGAATGTGTGTAAAACACTGACAAGGAGAAGATACAGGATGATAGGACACCTGTTAAGACATCAGGGAATGACTTCAATGTTACTAGAGGGAGCTGTAGAGGGCAAACACTGTAGAGGAAGACAGAGATTTGAACACATCCAGCAAATAACTGCAGACATAGGTTGAAAGTGCTACTCTGACATTAAGAGGTTGACACTGGAGAGGAATTCGTGGCGGGCCGCGTCAGACGTGTCAGAAGACTGACGACTCAAAAAAAAAAAAAAAAAAATGGCAACAGGCGTGGAACTGGAGGTATCCAGTGGGGAACCCAGCCTGAGACTACTGAGCGTAGCCTAACTGCTTGGGCGACGAGTAACTCACAACAATGCTGTGGTGCCAATTGCGTTGATACAAAGCACAGCAACAGCAACGACAAACATTGCACTGTACATGATGTTCAGTTTACCTGAGGACAATTAAATACGTCGAAAACAACACATTGAGCCAAAAAATGTAGAACTAAAATTTGTTGGTCTTGAAACAGGACTCTGTGTGTGGCGTTTAGAGGCGCGTGGAGGGCGGGGTCAATTTTCAAATTTTAAAACTGAATCCCCATCTCTTATTGCAGATTCATATTCTACTGAATAAAATACATAAATTTTGCTGCGAGTTGCCGGGCTAGCAGTGTATTTAACACTAAGTTCTTCTAGAATCTTCATAAGGAAATAACGCTCTAAGGCCCCCCTTTTCTAACTCCGACTTTTGCTGTTGCACATGGATTGAGAAGAAACGCGAACTGACTGTAATCGACCCTGCAAGTGGAGTAGGAAAGAGTTTGGCACCTGCAATAATTTAATATGATAAAGGAAAGTTTCATTAACATAATGAGAAGTGAATGTGTTGCTTTACCGATCCACAGAATGGAAGTTCTGTACAAAATAACAATTTGATTTATTATGACTGAACTCAAAATAATAAACAAAACACATGAAACATTTACAATACGTCAAATTGGATACTCAAATAAATGCTGTGAAGGTGAAGTTGTCCATAAACCAGCTTGTGACGTTTATGACCAAGTGGTGTGTGGAGCCAACTCTATGCAACTCAAATCTTAAGAGAAACACCCAGCCAACCCAACATTAATTGCTGCTACCGTAGTGAGAACTCAGGCAATGAACATCCAAGACAGAAACATGTAAGAAAAGATGGGAACAGGCGCACTCTGCTGAGCTCTGATTATCACAGAGCAAATTCTCTAATCTGCCGGTGCTGTGGACATACGTTACCAAGCTGTCTTCTTAACTGCAAGGACACAATCTGGCGTACTGGAAGCGATGGCTGGTTGCTTCGACGTCCTGTCGTCGTGATGATTATGTCGCGAGTATAGTCCGAAGCACATTATCCTGGTCTGATTGTTCCAGACGAAAGACTTCCTATCAGTACATATGCGCCTCTGAGGGAGACGAAGAAGGCTCGCCACACAATCACTGACGGTACAGTGATTGATTTTAACAAGCGAACTCACACAGTAACTCTGATACAGTCAAACTGCTCAAGATGGACAACATAGGCCGCTTGTACGCAGAACGCTCAATTGCCAACTGTACTCAGAAAGTTACGTTGAAGTCGAAACTTCAGCAACTTCGTCAAACAGTTACAATTAAATGAAAGTATATTAGACAGCCAACGGAAGGCAGGCTGTCCAGAGCAGCGAGAGCTCAGACTTGTAACCTACTCTGACCGAAAGGAGAGAGACGACTCACACAAGAGCACCTGTACAAACCGAACACAGAACATTCCCGCCCCCACAACAGTGGCTGTGGTTAAACGTTCCAGTCATCAACTCGAAAACCGGCGGAAATTTCCACTCTATTGCCGAAGCACTACCTTTCCACCAATTGAGATTCTTGGCGCCAATTTCTGCGCCGATTTTGCTACGTCACGGAGCTATGCCCTGAGCAGGCCAATCACAGTTACGATTTTGCAGAATACGCTGGAATTTGCCGGCCAAGACTGCCTGGGAACACAATTCTTTCCCACGCCTCGCCGGTAGCCCGCCAGAAACGGTTTTCACTAAGCTTCTGTGAAGTAACGGAATCTCTAGCCCGAGGCGCGCAGTCCGGAACCGCGGGACTGCTACGGTCTCAGGTTCGAATCCTGCCTCGGGCATGGCTGTGTGTGATGTCCTTAGGTTAGTTAGGTTTAAGTAGTTCTAAGTTCTAGGGGACTGATGACCACAGAAGTTAAGTCCCATAGTGCTCAGAGCCATTTGAACCATTTTTGAATCTCTAGCCCACCCGCTCCGTCAGGCCCCTGTGGGTGTGTCGCCGCCGCTCTTATGACAATGTCGGCATCTGGAAAGCATTCACTCGACTCTCTCACACCCGTCGGCTTAACCCTTTCAAGATCAGCAGTGCACGCCTTCACCACACCACCCAGGTGACGAGAGACGCTGCTTGGGAAGTCCGCGTGTGAAGGAATAGCGACTTTTCACTGCATGCAAATAGAGAGGAAGATCGAATTACTCCGAGTAAGACAGAAATATGAGAGGGTGCTCATGCCACATATCATCACTTGGAACATATTTTCGCTGATCAACAGGTGGCGCTGTAATCGGAAAATCAATATGGCTAGAAAATCGAAAGTTTAAAAATGCTATCCAATTACACATGAATTAACCCCCCCCTCCCCCACTTCCATGGCACGAGGGTAAGACGGGCAGTTATTTCATAACTTTTAATGGTTCTGCTCTGCCTGTAACAATAACTCGTTGCTCTCTACACAGGGACAGAGACGCGTCGAACAGACCCCTATATATTTTATCGGAGGAATACAACATTGAGAATGCGGTTTCCCATTAAAAGTTATGAAATAATTGCCTATCATACTTTCGAAGCATCGAAGTGGGGATTTAATTCAAGTGACATGGGACAGCACTTTGAACTTATACTGTTTCCTACCCACTTTGATTTTTTTGATTACAGTGCCATCTGTTGTCGAAATGAAAAAAATGTCTCAGAGAAAACCGATGTATTATTTTAGGTTGAATCTGAATCTGCAGAAAAAAGTGTCGGTTCCCGTTTAAGACTGCAAAGTTTACCAAGCCCTGACACACTGTGTGGCGTGGTTGGTCAAGTTTGGCGTCGCTGGATTGAGAGGTGGCTATTGTCTTCGGCAATGGCATCTTTCACTTATATTTCTAGTAATGTAACAATATTTAATGCAATTGATCGTCGTGTTCTTCTGAGAACACGGACTTGATTGTAATAATGTCAATTTTTGATCGTTGTAATGTTATTTAATTCAGTTAGCACCGACTTACTGTCGGTGCCTGCAAAACATACAACAAGTTATAAAAGAATGACCAGCGGAATCGAACTGTTTTTATTGACTGAATAAGTTAAGAATGCCCACTGTTTCCTATATTTCCTTATGCTATTTAGTCCACAGCAGGAGGGAGAAAGAAATGAATGTATGAAAATAATTGCAGGATGAATGTTTCGGGAGAGAATAAGTATCGAACGATATTTAGTGTTTGTGAGTGTACGATAGGGAGCAACTAGTCGATAGGAAGCGATCGTGGAAGCTCTGAAACTTTAGCCTTGGGCTGTAGCGAGATGTAGAAAGGTTTGATAGTTTGCAAAACTTACGTTCCAGTCTTTGGGAAGCAGAGCTCAGGATGTTTCCCATTGTGTAGAAGGGAGGTTTGACCGGCAACTTTAAACCGGGAAAATTCTGAGCTGATGACTGGTTGGGAGCCGCCCCTACCACGAGGGATCAGGCGAGCAGAACGGTAGCGTGGGTCCGAGTCGTGGACTGCGGCTGAAGAACTGGACGAGAGAGGACGCTTTTCTGACATGGGTCAATCCAAGTGCTGAAAATGTTCTATATTTATGATTAATGGTTTCACATTAGGTGAACAACCTTTTTTTGCAGCTAGACGTAAAGTAATACTACTATTTTTGGGGAATGAAATTTACATAGGTAGGTAATGTGCAATACTAGGTGATGTAAAATTGTTGCTTTCCTTTGTTATAGTAACTTGCAAGTCTGGGGTATTGTAACAATTTCGCGGTGAGTAATTTAGTCTAATTTGTTTGAGCAAGCAAGTGCACTAGGAAAAAGGAAATATTTAAGTGCATGTGGCAATTTATTTAGTTTTGCACCTGGCACTCACCACGTGGGGCTGATCAAGAATTTTATAACTAGTGGATGCACGAATGCTAGAGACCTATAGCAGGTTAGTAGGAAGTGTGCTGTTACATGAAATATGCCCGTGAAATTATGTACTGTTATAAATTTTAAATTTTCTTACATATCTGCAATTTTGAAAGATATAATAACGTGGATCATTTGTTAAGGACATGTGGTATCTTGTATGAAAGCGTGTGTCGAAGTTTAGCAAAGCAAGTAAGATGATGCTTGCTTATTCATGTTTATTGGAATATAGAGTCACGTGAGGAGATTTTCTGAATAATTAAAATTGCAAAGCGGTGAAAGAGATTAGTGAACTGATATCATTGCCATGAATTTTGGCGGCAACAAAGTAAGTAGTTCATCTTGAGTGTGTGTATTTTCTATGTGTAATTTGGGAAGGGTTTTCGTATTTCAGTGGGTGAATTTATGTTGGGAGTAGGCAGCAGTACAATAGTGGCTATTAAAGTGATTGATCAAATAAGGGCGGAATTTATGTATAATAATTTTGGTTTTCTGCGGAATAACTTTGAGTAATGCTAGTTACTGTATGGTGAATACCGGAACTGCTAACGTCGCGAACTTAAGTTTCCCCTGTGCATATGTTGGTGCAGTAATTGTGTGTTCATGTCGATTAAGGGATACAGTTGTGGAATATCCTCTTCTTCTGATCCAAAACTGGGCACTAGTGGTAATAAGAGAAACCATTCTATAGGAGACCATAGTTTTAGTAAAAAGTCAGATGCGTTAACGATAAATAAAGATACAAAGTCAGATGCGTTTAATTTTAGAGTTTAATTAGAACGCCATATGCGTTTAATTTACACTGAGGAATATGATGCCAATTTCATCCTTTGTAAAGATCAGACGTTTTAAGATTTGTTTGAAGAAATGACTCTTTTTATTCTTACAATTATGTGAAACACTTAATGAATAAACTAATTTGTTCTAAAAAAATTCAAACTTGAGTTCGAACTTTCTTTCTATAACAATCGACAAACCCTTCAGTATTTTGGTTTATTATCAGTTGAAAAAGAAATTTTATTTAATAATTTTACTAAATGTTTGAATGTTAATCATTGGGCCAAGCTGAATTGACATAGCTTTCAAGTTAGGGAATTTATGCAAAGATCCCGCAAATAAATCCGTTGCACGTAGTATTTAACTGAAGCGATAGTGGGTACCTTGCATTATTACGACCCTGCCAGGATTTTTTGGACTGGTATGGAGATAAGTCTTCTGGAGTAGGTGGTTGTAATATAGATTTTCTTTGTGTTGCAATTCATAGTAAGAGGTGAGTAAGCTGATACGAAATTTCGTGTTACTAATGCTAATAAGGTCAAAAACAACAAACATGGCGAGTAATGAGAACTCAGAAGCATCGGTATTAGAAGATAGCTATTGGCCGGTTGATTTCCGGGAAAGCAGGGCGAAAGACGCCATGAATGAGCAGAGTGTGCAAGGGAACGTAGGCGATGGCGGTCACTCACGTGAGGAACCGTTGGGGCAACAGGCACTTGCGAATCCTTGCAAGCGGACAGCGGAAGCCACGTGGTGACCGTAGGCAGTACAATGAGTGCCCTAGCGCGTGGGCGTGTTTCCCAGGTAGGCGGTCTCAATGGGGACGACGCTGACGTCAGAGACGGAGCCAGCATTGGACAGACACAGCAGCGACTAACAGGAACAGCGAGCAGAGCAAAAGAATGGAACATAAATTCAGATGTGGTAGAGGTGTAACAGAGGTGATGAGCTGCTTAAATTTAAACATGTTTGAACAGATCAAGAACGCAATGTATGAAAATATAAAAAAAAATATGGACAATATGCGAAGAGATTTGAAGGATGGAAATGAAAAAAAGCAGCAAAGAAATTGGGGGAAGTTAAGACAAAACAAACGAGAAATCGGAGACGCTGGAGGCGATAGGAGCGGACCAGGTCACGATTAGGCTGGAAATGAAGAAGATGAACGACTAACTAGTTAAGAGGATAGTCGATAGAATAAACACTGTGAATAAAATGCTTGATTGCGGGGAAAAGATCGTGGAAGCAGTAAAACAGAGACTAGAGAAAGTGATTACAGAACGTAAGGGGACAGATGAAACGATGATAATTGTTCTAAGCGCCGCAAAAGCAGTAATGAAAGGCATGGCAGAACGTGTCGTGGCCTTAAAGCAGAATCCAAGACCAAACGAGGCAACTTTTCCGAATTCGAAACAAGTTAAAATTATGGTTGCAAATATCTGCCAAGGTCAAATAAATAGAGCAGATTCGGTAGTGAAACAAGCCAAAGCCCAGAGTGATAAAATGAACGATCACTCGGAGGTAATAGCCACTGTAGCGAAGATGGTTGATCAGTTGTGACAGTAGTCGAAACTTTGACACAACGCAGCGAGAATTTTTTTGTTTTATAATTATATGAAATTCTTAATGAATAAACCTATTTGTTCTATAAAAATTCATATTTGAGTCGGAACATTCTTTCTATAAGAATAGAGAAGTATTCATTATTTTGTTTTATTATCAATTGAAAAATTAATTTTGTTTAATAATTTTACTGAATGTTTGAATGTCAATCATTGGGCCAAGCAGAATTGACATAGCTTTCAAGTTAGGGCATTTATGCAAAGGTGGCGCAAATAAATCAGTTGCGCGTAGTGTTAAACTGAAGCAGTAGTGGGTACCTTGCAGGATGTTCTCCACAAATACGAACAAATTTTAACTATAAATTGTTTGCATCCGATGTGTAGTTTTCGCGATATCTCAATTTCTGCCTATAAATTTAACACGCTGTACATACAACTACAGCTACTGGGGTTGACATTTCGTCTGAAAGGAAACCCAGGAATTTTACAGTGTGAAAACAATTTGCAGAAGAAATATCAGTGTTCTGCGAGATGAGTAGGTGGAATTTGTGGTGTCGTATACGCTCGCCCGTGTAGACAATATACATAGGGAGTTCGATGATGACGATATGAACTTATAAATTGAAGGTGATATTGAAACAGGTGTCGACCTTGTCCTTCATCATCCTTGTCAGCCAGAGAGCCACAGATCCGTCTCTAGTGAAACGTAGTAAAGGACAGTCATAGTCCAAGCGATGGATACTGTACATCACTACCTAAATGGAAAATCATCCTCAGCATAATAAAAAAAATTGTGTACAGATTTCGAATAAGTACGCAGCTCTGTGAATGTAGATAAAGGGCGGACAAGGCGTTGTGGTTATAATAACTGGTGTCTACACGTTTCAAAGATGCTACAGTTTACTGAAGGAATGTGGTAGTGATCTACTACATTATGGACATAATTGATATAATTATATCGAGCGAAGCAGTGGGTGGTTGCATAACCTCAATCAGTGCTACAGAATTTGAAGGCTTGAGATAACGAAATTTCAAAAACGGTTCAACTGGCTCTGAGCACTATGGGACTTCACTTCTGAGGTCATCAGTCCCCTATAACTTTGAACTACATAAACCTAACTAACCTAAGGAGATCACACGCATCCATGCTCGAGGCACGATTCGAACCTACGACCGTAGCGGTCGCGCGGTTCCAGACTGCAGCGCCTGGAACCGCTCGGCCACTCCGGCCGGCGAAATTTCAAACAATGTGACAAATTGATGATGCACAATAAAATGCGGAATTTTATTTGTCAACTCCGACCAATAGGGATTTGAAGAGGAGATGACTATGAAATGATCAACTAACAGCAACACCTTAACGCATTCATGTTGAATTATGCCGACTGTTAATCTGGATGGTAAACTGGCTGCAAAGTTATTTCTTCTTCTCTTCTTTGGTCATCACTCTACTGACTGGTTTGATGCGGCCCGCCACGAATTCCTTTCCTGTGCTAACCTCTTCATCTCAGAGTAGCCACTGCAACCTACGTCCTCAATTATTTGCTTGACGTATTCCAATCTCTGTATTCCTCTACAGTTTTTGGCCTCTACAGCTCCCTCTAGTACCATGGAAGTCATTCCCTCATGTCTTAGCAGATGCCCTATCATCCTGTCCCTTCTCCTTATCAGTGTTTTCCACGTATTCCTTTCCTCTCCGATTCTGCGTAGAACCTCCTCATTCCTTACCTTATCAGTCCACCTAATTTTCAACATTCCTTTATAGCACCACATCTCAAATGCTTCGATTCTCTTCTGTTCCGGTTTTCCCACAGTCCATTTTCACTACCATACAATGCTGTACTCCAGACGTACATCCTCAGAAATTTCTTCCTCAAATTAAGGCCGGTATTTGATATTAATAGACTTCTCTTGGCCAGAAATGCCTTTTTTGCTATAGCGAGTCTGCTTTTGATGTCCTCCTTGCTCCGTCCGTCATTGGTTATTTTACTACCTAGGTAGCAGAATTCCTTAACTTCATTGACTTCGTGGCCATCAATCCTGATGTTAAGTTTCTCGCTGTTCTCATTTCTACTACTTCTCATTACCTTCGTCTTTCTCCGATTTAGTCTCAAACCATACTGTGTACTCATTAGACTGTTCATTCCGTTTAGCAGATCATTTAATTCTTCTTCACTTTCACTCAAGATAGCAATGTCATCAGCGAATCGTATCAATGATATCCTTTCACCTTGTATTTTTATTCCACTCCTGAACCTTTCTTTTATTTCCATCATTGCTTCCTCGATGTACAGATTGAAGAGTAGGGGCGAAAGGGTACAGCCTTGTCTTACACCCTTCTTAATACGAGCACTTCGTACTTGATCGTCCACTCTTATTATTCCCTCTTGGTTGTTGTACATATTGTATATGACCCGTCTCTCCCTATAGCTTACCCCTACTTGTTTCAGAATCTCGATCAGCTTGCACCATTTTATACTGTCGAACGCTTTTTCCAGGTCTACAAATCATATGGAAGTGTCTTGATTTTTCTTTAGCCTTGCTTCCATTATTAGCCGTAACGTCAGAATTGCCTCTCTCGTCCCTTTGCTTTTCCTAAAGCGAAACTGATCTTCACCTAGCGCATTCTCAATTTTCTTTTCCATTCTTCTGTATATTATTCCTGTAGTCAGCTTCAATGCATGAGCTGTTAAGCTGATTGTGCGATATTTCTCGCACTTGTCAGCTCTTGCCGTCTTCGGAATTGTGTGGATGATGCTTTTCCGAAAGTCAGATTGTACGTCGCCAGACTCATACATTTTACACACCAACGTGAAAAGTCGTTTTGTTGCCACTTCCCCCAATGATTTTTGAAATTCTGATGGAATGTTATCTATCCCTTCTGCCTTATTTGATCGTATGTCCTCCAAAGCTCTTTTAAATTCCGATTCTAATACTGGATCCCCTATTTCTTCTAAATAGACTCCTGTTTCTTCTTCTATCACATAAGACAAATCTTCACCCTCATAAAGGCATTCAATGTATTCTTTCGACCTATCTGCTCTCTCCTCTGCGTTTAACAGTGTAATTCCCGTTGCACCCTTAATGTTACCACCGTTGCTTTTAATGTCACCAAAGGTTGTTTCGACTTTCCTGTATGCTGAGTCTGTCCTTCCGACAATCATATCTTTTTCGATGTCTTCACATTTTTCCTGCAGCCATTTCGTCTTAGCTTTCCTACACTTCCCATTTATTTCATTCCACAGCGACCTGTATTTATGTATTCTTGATTTTCCCGGAACATGTTTGTACTTCCTCCTTTCATCAATCAACTGAAGTATTTCTTCTGTTACCCATGGTTTCTTCGCAGCTACCTTCTTTCTACCTATGTTTTCCTTCCCAACTTCTGTGATGGCCCTTTTTAGAGATGTCCATTCCTCTTCGACTGTACTGCCTACTGCGCTGTTCCTTATTGCTGTATCTATAGCGTTAGAGAACTTCAAACGTATCTCGTCATTCCTTAGTACTTCCGTATCCCACTTCTTTGCGTATTGATTCTTCCTGAGTAATGTCTTGAACTTTAGCGTACTCTTCATCACTACTATATTGTGATCTGAGTCTATATCTGCTCCTGGGTACGCCTTACAATCCAGTATCCTTACAATCCAGTATCTGATTTCGGAATCTCTGTCTGACCATGATGTAATCTAATTGAAATCTTCCCGTATCTCCCGGCCTTTTCCAAGTATACCTCCTTCTCTTGTGATTCTTGAACAGGGTATTTGCTATTACTAGCTGAAACTTGTTACAGAATATTAGTCTTTCTCCTCTTTCATTCCTTGTCCCAAGTCCATATTCTCCTGTAACCTTTTCTTCTACTCCTTCCCCTACAACTGCATTCCAGTCGCCCATGACTATTAGATTCTCGTCCCCCATTACATATTGCATTACCCTTTCAATATCCTCATACACCTTCTATATCTGTTCATCTTCAGCTTGCGACGTCGGCATGTATACCTGAACTATCGTTGTCGGTGTTGGTCTGCTGTCGATTCTGATTAGAACAACCCGGTCATTGAACTGTTCACAGCAACACACCCTCTGCCCTACCTTCCTATTCATAACGAATCCTACACCTGATATACCATTTTCTGCTGCTGTTGATATTACCTGATACTCATCTGACCAGAAATTCTTGTCTTCCTTCCCCTTCACTTCACTGACCCCTACTATATCTAGATTGAGCCTTTGCATTTCCCTTTTCAGATTTTCTAGTTTCCCTATATATATATATATATATATATATATATATATATATATATATATATATATATATATATACATGAAGAGAATTAAAATAAAAAGATATAAATCAATTTATATTTGGACATTTATTTTAACATTGATCATTGTTCTGTTAAAATTTCAGCGTATTAAACTTGATTCATAACTAAACTGGTGCCTTATTTAGGATTGTGAAAATGTGAGTTTCTAATCTTACAGAACACATCAAATATGGAGCCAAGATTGGGAGACTGCATACAACACTGCATTCATAAAATAACACACGAAGAACATTGAAACATATGCAAGAGGAAATTAACCACAACCAACCGATTCAATTTTCACCCAAAGAAGCAACGTTCGTAGTGCAGTCCTGTCCGTGATGAAATTACCACACACTGATATACTAAATTAATACCAATTGTCTGTGAAATCTTCACAAAAAGAATAGCTACTTTGATGATTACACCACATGCTTCATGGTCAACATGGTCAACTTGGTTTACACAAAGAATGTAACTCCACAATAATTTTGATAATTAAAATATCTTACATCGAAACGCAATTTACAAAAGAAAACCTTTAACTGGTTACTATCGTCATACTGTTAACCTGATGGGTAAAACAATTATATAAGCAAGTGGTACTGGTCTCATAAAGTACACCCCAAGTGGGTTAAACATAAAGAAAAGTTGCTATATTGAAAAATATTGTCAAGACGAGGCGTTATAATCTCACCCACATTCGCATTTAAGATTGATGATCTTAGAGTTATGGATCATCAACACGTGGTTCCACTTTGTTCACAAAGTAGTGACAAAGCAAACTACTGGAAGATATTCTGAACTTCACACTCGAATTACACTGTGTTGCAATTTAAGATAACATAAGATATTTTAGATCTAAACCTGAAACAAAGGTGATTAAATTTTTAGTCAGGCTGAACTTAAGAAATCCATTGTTCTACGGACTTAGCAGAGACGCGCTTAGCCTGAGATCTTACCACTTCAGACGCTTGGCGTGGACAGACTGGCGTGGGGTGCCTCACAGATACAATCGGAAGTGACCAGAGAGGCAGCTTCCTACATCAACATGACAAGGGACGGACAGGACTATACCAATAACAGAAACCTCTTTGCTTTTAGAAAGTGTAGCTACCGGTTCCGATGTTGGTCCTACTGTTCTCTAGCAGACAGGCTTATCTGCTACCATCAATCATGCAACTAGAAATACATTTGCTCATTCATCCTTTCACACAGAAGGGAAGGGGGATGACAGTATCTTATCATATGCAATAAATAAAAGAAAGCGGATGTAGGTTCCATATGAGACTGTTGTTGTTGTTGTTGTGGTCTTCAGTCCTGAGACTGGTTTGATGCAGCTCTCCATGCTACTCTATCCTGTGCAAGCTTCTTCATCTCCCAGTACCTACTGCAACCTACATCCTTCTGAATCTGCTTAGTGTATTGATCTCTTAGTCTCCCTCTACGATTTTTACCCTCCACGCTGCCCTCCAATGCTAAATTTGTGATCCCTTGATGCCTCAAAGCATGTCCTACCAACCGATCCCTTCTTCTAGTCAAGTTGTGCCACAAACTTCTCTTCTCCCCAATCCTATTCAATACCTCCTCATTAGTTACGTGATCTACCCACCTTATCTTCAGCATTCTTCTGTAGCACCACATTTCGAAAGCTTCTATTCTCTTCTTGTCCAAACTGGTTATCGTCCATGTTTCACTTCCATACATGGCTACACTCCATACAAATACTTTCAGAAACGACTTCCTGACACTTAAATCTATACTCGATGTTAACAAATTTCTCTTCTTCAGAAACGATTTCCGTGCCATTGCCAGTCTACATTTTATATCCTCTCTACTTCGACCATCATCAGTTATTTTACTCCCCAAACAGCAAAACTCCTTTACTACTTTAAGTGTCTCATTTCCTAATCTAATTCCCTCAGCATCACCCGACTTAATTTGACTACATTCCATTATCCTCGTTTTGCTTTTGTTGATGTTCATCTTATATCCTCCTTTCAAGACACTGTCCATTCCGTTCAACTGCTCTTCCAAGTCCTTTGCTGTCTCTGACAGAATTACAATGTCATCGGCGAACCTCAAAGTTTTTACTTCTTCTCCATGAATTTTAATACCTACTCCGAATTTTTATTTTGTTTCCTTTAGTGCTTGCTCAATATACAGATTGAATAACATCGGGGAGAGGCTACAACCCTGTCTCACTCCCTTCCCAACCACTGCTTCCCTTTCATGCCCCTCGACTCTTATAACTGCCATCTGGTTTCTGTAAAAATTGTAAATAGCCTTTCGCTCCCTGTATTTTACCCCTGCCACCTTCAGAATTAGAGTATTCCAGTTAACGTTGTCAAAAGCTTTCTCTAAGTCTACAAATGCTAGAAACGTAGGTTTGCCTTTTCTTAATCTTTCTTCTAAGGTAAGTCGTAAGGTTAGTATTGCCTCACTGTGTGACATGAATTACATATAAATTGTGTTTTAAAGTGTAGTAGTGTGACAGATCGTTCTTGTTTATGTGTAAAAGTAACACGTTTCACTGCTCAGTCTCCTCCAAGATAGAGTCCGAAACACCACAGTAAATTTAGAAGTGGAATGTATGCTGTAAATGACAACAGATTTAAGAAATTAACATCAAAGGAATCCAACAGAGACCTTTCAGCGTCTATAAGAAAACATTATAGCACTATCTGCAGCTACGCTTTTAAGAATAACCAGGTTCACAGACTGTTTCGCATTCGGTTGCATGCCATCACATTTTATCGTTTCTCATCAGCTCATTAACCAATATGATTCTACATGTATTTCTGAAGAGTGGATAGCTAGCTGAACGTGTTGCCCAATCTAGCTTTCAAGGAGTTCGGCTTCGGTGTTGATGGTTCGAACCTTGGTTTTGACGCCAGTTTTCATTCGGTGTTCATGGTGCTAGTTAATAGTTTGCTCCGAACATTTCTTGAATGTCGAAGGTTTCCATTTTGTGAAGTGTAATATACAGGGTGAAAAGTATTAAAACCGACAAACTCTGGGAGGTTGTAGGGGACATTTAAACAAATATTTTCCCCTAATGTCATTTTTTTCTATGAGGATTATTTAAACCGGTGGAGGCCGTATTTAGAGGGCGTATTAATCCCTTCTGTTGTAGGCAACTGCTGTCCACATGTGTAGTAGTGTATTGTCTATGTTTATTAATGGAGAGATAGACCCGGAGTGGTACATTAATATGGTTGGTGCGTACTACGTAGCGCACCACAGCGGACGAGCTGCACAGCGGGTTTATCAACTACCCGCTCCGTACAAAACAACACATGTGGTTACAACATGACGGGGCGCCGGCACTTTTCAGTCGTCGTGTGCGTCGATTCCTGCACCGACGGTTCCCAGAAGAGAGTTGGTCCTGTACCATGGCCTGCTCGATCGCCAGATATGTCCCCTATGGACTTTTTTGTGTGAGGAGAGATGCGCAACCTTGTTTACGCAACTCCTGTTGCATCAGAAGAGGATCTTTTGCCCGGATAGTAGCAGCAGCAGGAACAATTCAGGATACTCATGGGGTTTTTGCCCGTGGCAAACAGAACTTGATCCGACGTTGTAACCTTTGTTTACGTGTCAATGGAGGCATTTTTGAAAATCTACAGTAATTGAAATTGGGTTGTGTGAATGTGTTGTCTCTTGGTCATAAAAAAAAATGGAAAACTATTTGTTGGTTTAATTAATTTGCCGCCAGAGAAATCTTCCTCTCCGGTTTAAAAACTCCTCACAGGAAAAAATGACATTAGGGGAAAATATTTGTTTAGATGGGCCCTACAACCTCCCAGAGTTTGTCGGTTTAAATACTTTTCACCCTGTATAGTTCTCACGGAAGGTTGATCTCTGCACCTCCTGGACGCTCATGTTCTGTCAGCCCCCTGATGCACATGGTGAGTCATTAGCAGCTAGTATTTTTCCTGCCATAATTGTTAGCACATCACTTCTAGATGAGCTTTACTAAAGATAGAAATTGTGACCTTGCACTCAAGGGGTTCGTTGTCAGTTCTCCAGTACCTTCCTCAGCCCTTTACTGTACTGGCCCGTCACTGTGAACTGCTGGGACGTAAGCTATAATCACATAATCCCGGTCGACGATTACCTTCGACGGCCCTTGAAGCAAAACACGTCTGAGCTCTGCCGCGGGCTAGGAGCTGCCAGCTCAGGACTGTCAGCGGGCGGACAGCGGACGGCGGGCAGCTGCGCAGCCGTGCATCTGGCGCTGAGCCGCCTCAGGGCAGCTGGCACAACACTCGCCGGCGGCACCTGCCCGCCGCGGCCGGCCAGCTCCGGTGTTTACCTCGATCCCAGCAGAGTCAACAGCGGGCCGGCTAGCCGGCTGCTGGCAGATGCTGACGCAAGGCGGCGCGCCTCGTCTAGGGACTCGCAGTGCGGTCCCCTGGCTCTCTACAAGCTGCCACTCACTAAGATTAGGATGTAAGAAGTGGCCCAGGCGATATAATACACTCCTGGAAATTGAAATAAGAACACCGTGAATTCATTGTCCCAGGAAGGGGATACTTTATTGACACATTCCTCGGGTCAGATACATCACATGATCACACTGACAGAACCACAGGCACATAGACACAGGCAACAGAGCATGCACAATGTCGGCACTAGTACAGTGTATATCCACCTTTCGCAGCAATGCAGGCTGCTATTCTCCCATGGAGACGATCGTAGAGATGCTGGATGTAGTCCTGTTGAACGGCTTGCCATGCCATTTCCACCTGGCGCCTCAGTTGGACCAGCGTTCGTGCAGGACGTGCAGACCGCGTGAGACGACACTTCATCCAGTCCCAAACATGCTCAATGGGGGACAGATCCGGAGATCTTGCTGGCCAGGGTAGTTGACTTACACCTTCTAGAGCACGTTGGGTGGCACGGGATACATGCGGACGTGCATTGTCCTGTTGGAACAGCAAGTTCCCTTGCCGGTCTAGGAATGGTAGAACGATGGGTTCGATGACGGTTTGGATGTACCGTGCACTATTCAGTGTCCCCTCGACGATCACCAGTGGTGTACGGCCAGTGTAGGAGATCGCTCCCCACACCATGATGCCGGGTGTTGGCCCTGTGTGCCTCGGTCGTATGCAGTCCTGTTTGTGGCGCTCACCTGCACGGCGCCAAACATGCATACGACCATCATTGGCACCAAGGCAGAAGCGACTCTCATCGCTGAAGACGACACGTCTCCATTCGTCCCCCCATTCACGCCTGTCGCGACACCACTGGAGGCGGGCTGCACGATGTTGGGGCGTGAGCGGAAGACGGCCTAACGGTGTGCCGGACCGTAGCCCAGCTTCATGGAGACGGTTGCGAATGGTCCTCGCCGATACCCCAGGAGCAACAGTGTCCCTAATTTGCTGGGAAGTGGCGGTGCGGTCCTCTACGGCACTGCGTAGGATCCTACGGTCTTGGCGTGCATCCGTGCGTCGCTGCGGTCCGGTCCCAGGTCGACGGGCACGTGCATCTTCCGCCGACCACTGGCGACAACATCGATGTACTGTGGAGACTTCACGCCCCACGTGTTGAGCAATTCGGCGGTACGTCCACCCGGCCTCCCGCATGCCCACTATACGCCCTCGCTCAAAGTCCGTCAACTGCACATACGGTTCACGTCCACACTGTCGCGGCATGCTACCAGTGTTAAAGACTGCGATGGAGCTCCGTATGCCACGGCAAACTGGCTGACACTGACGGCGGCGGTGCACAAATGCTGCGCAGCTAGCGCCATTCGACGGCCAACACCGCGGTTCCTGGTGTGTCCGCTGTGCCGTGCGTGTGATCATTGCTTGTACAGCCCTCTCGCAGTGTCCGGAGCAAGTATGGTGGGTCTGACACACCGGTGTCAATGTGTTCTTTTTTCCATTTCCAGGAGTGTATAACGGGTGATCAAAAAGTCAGTATAAATTTGAAAACTTAATAAACCACGGAATAATGTAGATAGAGAGGTAAAAATTGACACACATGCTTGGAATGACATGGGGCTTTATTAGAACAAAAAAAAAGTTCACAAACTGTCAGACAGGTGGCGCTGGACAGCAAAACTCAGTGACTGTTCATAACAATCGTGTATAAAAGGAGCTGTAATGAGAGAGAGTATCAGATGCGCCAGCAGTCGCAGCATATTGACGTTACCTGAAAAGGCGCTTTTAGTGAAGCTGTATTATAAGGATGGGGAATGTGCTAGTTCAGCGTTACAATCCTACCGCCATAGGAAGGGAAATCAAACGGGTAAAGGTCCGGTGACAAATGCAGCTGTGGCGAGAATGATTTGGCAGGCCTAATTAGCCGAGTGATTCTTGCGCTACTGTCTGGAACCGCGCGACCACTACGGTCGCAGGTTCGAATACTGCCTCGGGCATGGGTGTGTGTGATGTCCTTAGGTTAGTTAGGTTTAAGCAGTCCTACGTTCTAGGGGACAGGTGACCTCAGAAGTTAAGTCCCGTAGTGCTCAGAGCCATTTAAATCATTTTTGAGAATGATTTCGAAGTTCGAAGCCACGGGTTATTTAGACGATAGACCCCGTAGGGCCGACCGAGCACAATGCGTAATTCTGCTGAGACAGTTCAGGCAGAAATGGAGACTGTAGCGGGTTCGTCTCTGTACGGGGAAGTCAGCGCTCGTGCAGTCGCACCGGCATTCCATACACTACTGTTTTGGTTGGCACTTAGGCGTACCCTCCGATGCCATCCGTACAAAATCCATCGGCATCATGAACTGTTACCTGGCGATTTAGTGAAGCGGAGGGCATTTGCAGAGTGGGCGTTTCAAAAGATGGCGGAAGATGACGATTGGTTGAGTAACGTGTTGTGGACCGACGTAGCCCATTTCACGCTCCGAGGGCCTGTCAGCGAACACAACTGCACAATTTGGGCTACCGAAAATCCTACAACTGAAGTGGAAACTGCGTTGCACGACGAGAAAGTCACGGTATGGGTTGGATTTACCACATCTACCGTTATCGGGCCTTTTTTCTTCGAGGAAATGCGTGATTCTAGTTTGATAACTGTTACCGTGACGGGTGAGAGGTATGCCGTTACGTTGCAGAATCGCATCATCCCCAGCCTGGCTGACAAACACCTGCTGGAACGTACGATGTTTATGCAGGATGGCGCTCCACCCAATATTGCTAGACGCGTGAAAGATCTCTAGCGCGCGTCGTTTGGTAATGATCGTGTGCTCAGCCGCCACTTTCGTCATGCTTGGCCTCCCGGGTCCCGAGACCTCAGTCCGTGCGATTATTGGCTTTAGGGTTACCTGAAGTCGTTAGTGTATCGTGATCGACCGACATCTCTAGGGATGCTGAAAGACAACATCCGTCGCCAATGCCTCACCATAACTCCGGACATGCTTTACAGTGTTGTTCACAACATTATTCCTCGACTACAGCTATTGTTGAGGGATGATGGTGGACATATTGAGCATTTCCTGTAAAGAACATCATCTTTGCTTTGTCTTACTTTGTTATGCTAATTATTGCTATTCTGTCGGATATTTTGTGAACTTTTGTACTTTTTTGGTTCTAATAAAACCCCATGTCATTCCAAGCATGTGTGTCAATTTGTACCTCTCTATCTACATTATTCCGTGATTTATACAGTTTTCAAATTTATACTGTATTTTTGATCACCCGATATATTTCTATGATTTCTTAATGGCGTATGAATATTTACTGAAGTTATTCTATAGCTACAAACCTACCTATCATATAACTCATAACTCGTTGCGACTTAAATATAATTTACCACCTGGACGCCCCATGGTGCGAGGTTAGCGTGACTATAGCTCCAAATGGGGTTGGCGCTGTATCACAGGGCAGTTCAAGGAACTGGAAAAGGCAGTGTGTGTCATTATTTAAAAATTTAGTATTGGCATAAGATTATTTATTAAGCTAACTCGATAGCTACAAATATATTCATCAAATAGCTTTTAACTGCGTGCTACTTCAACAAAATATTTTTATTTATTTATTTATTTATTGCCAATTTATGGACCTGTTACCTGATGTTTAAAACAGGTCGTACATCATACAGTTTCCGTTTTTCATCTTTTTGCAATTTTCTTTTCTTTTGTTTTGTCTACAACATTTACAAGGAATGATACTTTTCAAAATAACAATAATTTAAGGTTGAAACATAAATAAAATTTTGTTGTTTTTTTAAGAAGAATATAAAAAGAAGATAGGATAGAGTAGAGATTTGTTAGTACTATCACCGAATGTGACTGACGGTGAACAGCTCTGAATGGTTTTCAAAAGGTTCAAAAATGACTCTGAGCACTATGGGACTTAACATTTCAGGTCATCAGTCCCCTAGAACTTAGAACTACTTAAATCTTACTAACCTAAGGACATCACACACATCCATGCCCGAGGCAGGATTCGAACCTGCGACCATAGCGGTCGCGCGGTTCCAGACTGAAGCGCCTAGGACCGCTCTGCCACCAACGGCCGGTGGAATGGTTTCTTCGAGCCGTTGACCGCCAGTCACACACACACACACACACACACACACACACACACACACACAATTGGTTATTAGTAGAGAAATAATGTTGCTTACCCTATTTATGCTTCATTATTCCAGTCTCTGATCACAAATGAATTCTTTAGACGATGACCGGTTTCAGTCTGTAATGACCATCTTCAGATCATTTTTACACCATGTCCTAAAGTTATATGGCCATAATGGCATCCTATTTATTACTAATCCTATGTATTAACAACTTTAGGTGCCCATCCATGTACAGCATTTGGTGATTTCTTGGCTATATCGCCAGCTCCTTATGCTTATTTATTGTCACATCTCAGCTTCCTCCTCCTGTTCCTCCTCATTGTCACTATCTCCGCTGTCACTGTGGGTATCGCTGTCCACCCTCTGGAGATTGTTGTTAAGCTGCTCATAGGCATGTGTACAATGTCGTGTCCGCATGTACTCTTCATTTGTTGTTTTTGAAATACTGTTTGTCAGTGCACGATATACGATGCCTTGCAGGAATTAAGAACCGATCGCGGAGTGACCGCGTTGTTAGACGCACCACGTCACGGATTGCGCGGCTCCTCCCGCCGGAGTTTCGAGTTCTCCCTCGTGCATGTGTGTGTGTGTTTGTGTGTGTGTGTTGTTCTTAGCATACGTTAGTTGAAGTGAGTTTAAGTAGTGTGTAAGTCTTTGGACCGATGACCTCAGCAGTTTGGTCCCTTAGGAATTCACACACACACACACACACACACACACACACACATACACACACACAACTCAAGAACGGGATGGTTAAAGTAACATATTAACAGCTCGGTGGAGACGAATGAAGGTGCAGGACCATCTTGTCACAGATCTCCCTGTCGTGCATTGGAAGCTGGACGTCACGTACGGCTTGAGGTCAGCGTGACTGTAAGAGGAGGCAGTTGATGGGGCGTGAAAGACAGTGTGTGTCCCGCAGTGAGCGTTTACTTTGCATTGTTTTGGTATTTTTCATTACAATATGGCGACGAAAAAACTTGTTGAAGACTTCACACAGGGGAGAATCATCGGGAAGCTGACAGACGGACGAAGTGTGGCGAGTGTAGTACAGGAGTTTGGTAATACAATATTGTTTCACGTGTGTGGGGAGCGTTCTGAACCACAGCCACTGCTGCCCGCAAGAGAGAAGGTCAACTATGCCAGCAGATGACCGTTACTTTGTGCAGTCGGCAATAAGGGACCTATATCACACGTAGGGTGCAATTGCAACACACACAATCTCAAGCACCACAGTGGCACGGTGAGTGCATAAGAGTGCTCTCTTTGCCAGGTGACCAGTAGTTGTGTTTCGTTGACATTCGCACATCAACGACACCTGCAGTGACACCAAGGTAATAGTGAGTGGTGGACCAAGGGGTAGTGGAGTCACGTTCTCTTCTCGAATGAGAGCAGCTTCAGTCTCAGTAGCGATTCTGAACGTATCCTCACATGGAAAGAGGTGGGAAAACGTAATGTAGATAAGAACCTTGTCGAAATAAATCATCTTGGTGGTTCAAGTGTTACAGACTGTGAAAGCATAATGTCGCATGGGTGTACCGACCTTCAGATCCCTGAACAATGTCAACGTTATTGTGACGCGGTACTCCTTCCCCAAGTGGGTCTTTTCAGGGCTGCATTCCTCTCTGACTTCACTTTTGCGGATGATAATGTGCGACTACATAACATCATTATGACCTTACTGTAAAGTTGTTTTTGTAATGCTATTTAGCCTGAAGATGAGGTATTCCCTCGAAACATGTCGCTAAATAAATAAGTAGTACAATATTTGACAAAGATTATGACTGGTAGCGGTAATTTAAAAAAAAAATTGCATATTTCTTGAGACAGTCACGGTCGAAAAATAATCAAAAGGGCTTCAAATACTGATTTTTTTAAGCAGCATAGTTTTTATTTTTTTCGAACAACATTGTTTTCCCATTCAAAGTAGTTCCCTTCGGCATCTGTAACAGATGAGGTCGTCGATCTCAGTCTTGCT
Organism: Schistocerca serialis cubense; assembly: GCF_023864345.2. Classification (NCBI taxonomy): domain Eukaryota; kingdom Metazoa; phylum Arthropoda; class Insecta; order Orthoptera; family Acrididae; genus Schistocerca; species Schistocerca serialis. Next base: position 1,222,334,287 of record NC_064638.1, on the reverse strand, counting down.
TGCAGCGCTGATAGGCTTCTGCTAGTAGGGTCTTTAACATGACAGTCACATTTTTTTCATGTCCTCCAGAGTGGCAAAAAGAAGTTTTCTTAAGACATTTTCAATTTTGAGAAAAGACGAAACTTACAGAGACTCAGAATGGGTGAAGAGGGCGTCTTTGAATAATCAGGAATGCCTTTTGAGGTCAAAAATACCATGAAGGGTTTGGCCTTGTGACATGGGGCGTTGTTATGATGTAACGTCTACTTGATTGGCGACTCCATGTTGTCTTGTGCACTACGACCAGATAACAGGTATACTTGAAAAAAGAGACAGCATTGGTCGTATATTTTTTACTATTGCAAAATCGATTTTATGTCACTGAGTGACCATCTTCAGTGCTATATTGTATAACTTAAATTGGGATGCACTGTTGTCACTAAGCTTAGGGCAATCACATAGCTATGTGATTGCCGTCTACTTGTCGCGATCTTCGTACTTCCATAGTTGAAATGGAGCACACTGGGACGTCAGCTGGTATAAATTTATATTAAAAATGAAGGAAGTCCTCCAGCTCTATTTAAGGCGTCGATTTTATTTTGGCAACTAGTTTCAACGTTGTAACAACGTCATCTTCAGGCCCATGCACTTGTTGACGTCAACTTCGTGCATCTGGTACTAGAAGTCAGTGATGAGATATGGACGTGCTCCGTGTGGAAGGTGGGTAGTTACTACGTCCATATCTCATCACTGACTTCTAGTGTCAGCCGCACAGAGTTGACTGCAACAAGTGTATGGGCCTGAAGATGACGTTGTTACAACGTTGAAACTAGTTGCCAAAATAAAATCAACACCTTAAATACAACTGGAGAAATTTCTTAATTTTTAATATAATCTTTCGCAATGTTTGATCTCATCCGATTCATCCTTCCCGAAGACTTTCGAGGTCATCTTTGTAAAACACTTGAGTGACAGTTTGTCGTGGAAGAACAAATTCTTTATGCACGACACCTCATCTGTTAAAAAAGTAAATCACCATTGTTTTTATCTTTGATTTGCTCATATGAGCCTTTTTGGTCCAGTAGATGTCTCAAGTGCCACTTGTTTCTAAGGATCATACGGTCTTGCCTTAGGATCATATTCAAAAATCCAGGATCCACCACTTGTGATCACACAACTGTGCCATTCGTGGTTATTGGCAGTTCTCTCAAGAAAATCAACGCACACATTTCTTCGACTGTCCTTCTGCTCAGTTGTGTGGTTTCTCGGCGCCATTCTCACACAAACCTTTCACATGTGCAAAACTTCTATCAAAATTTGATGAACGGTGAAAGAGCTTAACAGGTCACCCATCATCCTTATTGTTAAACGTCGGGCTGATCTCATGAGAAAAGACACATGTTCGACGTTTCTGATCTCACGAGAGCATGCACATGTTCGACGTTTCCGTCGTTTTTTGAAGCTGAAGGTCTCCTTCAGGGAGGTTTACTTTAAATGCTTTTCATCGCTCCAAAAAATGATTGTGCCAGCGAAAATATGTTCTCCTTATAAGGACTGTTCTCCGCAGTCCGTTTCAACACTTGAAAGGTTACGCTCCTGGATTTTTCCAAGCTTAACACAAAACTTGATTGCATACCATTGCCTTAAATTCTGTTTCATATTCGTAAGAACACAAAAACACAACTTCCCTTATAGCGCTCTCAAAAATCATGTGGTGGCTGTTTGGAGCTGAAACTTGGACTGAGCACCTGGATGGGATTAACAGATCAGTTTACACGAGTAGAACAACACAGCGTTGTCAGATGCTGGCAGTCTCGGCAGTCTCATTACTTTTCTCACGTACCTCGTATATTGGGTTTAAAGGGACGGTGCACAACGGAACACTAAATTCGAACAAGGCGAGAAAACGTTTTTAGTAACAAGGTGTGGAAAAAAAAGCATCCTCCTGCTTAGCAGATAGGAAATGGGAGCTGAGTGGGTGGTCACGGTGTCATGGTATCCGTAGTACCACTACCGGGCAGAATCGCACGAAAGGAGGCCGGAAGTCGCGGAGAAGGGGACAGTAGAGTTGGGGGAGTGAGTAACTTTGTCTGTTACGGTGCATAAAGGAAAGGGGCGCGTGTCCATGGGCCAAACCTCGTTTTGGGGTACGATACAGATACAGAATGTAGCGCGAGAATCTCAAACGTCATCAGCGGAGTGAGAGTGCCGTCCGTGTGTGGCACCATCCACCTAAGCGGCGGTGACGTAAAGATGGCGCGAAGGTGGTTGGCGAAGAAGGTGCAGTAGCGTGGTCGGTGCTCGATCTCATTGTTGGTGGTGTGTGTAAGTACTGCCGGAGGTCAAGGTGTGATTTATCTCCATCAGTATACAGATCGTCCTTCACTTGAACCACGATTTTTGGTGACGGATAAATGAGTATCCTCAGGATGGATAAAATTGCAAGGGTCAGTCGAGTCCGACATTCTTTCTAGACGTCACGGATGGGAGTACAAGTCAGTTGGTGGACATCGTCGTCCATGAGGTTACAAACTGTACAAAGTGGGGTGTCCGACAATCCTTTCGCAGGCCAGTGCTCCACCCACTGAGCTATCCGAGCACGACTCACCGTCCACCCTCACAGCTCTACTTCCGCCACTACCCCCTCACCTATCTTCTTCCGATCTTCTGAGAAGTGCGGCTGCATATCTTGCGGGACTAGCACTCCAGGAAGAAGTGACACAGTGGAGAAATGGAATAGCTACAGCCTAGGTCATTGTTTCCAGTTATAACCTGTGAAGAAGTTAAAATCACAGCACACTCCGCTACAACATGAAAATTCATTTCGGAAATATTCCCCTAGTCTGCCTAAGCATTCCACCACAGCAGTGAGTGTAGTCCCGGACGGTAAATAGGAGAATCTCTGCGGAGTTTCGATAGTAGGAAGAGGTTCCGCAGGAAGTAAAGCAGTGAGGGCGCATCGTGAGGCGAAGGTCCCAGGTTCGAAACCCAGTGCGGCTCAAAGTTTCAGTCTGCCAGGAAGCGTCACTACTGACAAGTGGCGACGTGGAACTATTGCACACACTACATTTCTATCATGTCTTGTTAATGTATACGTAACGATACAGGGTCATTCATATTAACATTTAAAAAAACTCGAAGCGACGTGGATGACGCTAAGATAAGTAATTCACTAAAGGACACGTGGGGCCGCAAATATCGGGAAATACCCCAAAAATGGATGTCAAGTGTTGAGCATGTGACGCCACCGGATGACGTACGTCGCCGCACGTGCAGCGGTGTAGCCAATCCGTCTGTTGCAAGAGATCATCCCAAGTCAAGTCAAGTCAAGTCATATCAAGTAAGGTATTCACGTCGGTGTGCCTCCGGGCCTACGTGCTCGACTTCAGCGCGGGCAGCTCAGTGTCCGAGTCTTTCATCTGCCAGGCAGTATTTTTTGCATTATGTTAAATTGTGTGTTTAAACTGAAGTAATATTCATTATTTACCGGCTTCGCGATCTCCGCTGGTTAACTGCAAAGCACAGTACAACAAAAGCTACCATATTGCGTCAGAAGTAAATCATCGCTATCAGTAAATGACCTACGTGTTCTTTAGTAAATGAAGTCTGCAACAAAAAAAGAAGGGACAAAAGGAAAGGAACACACAATACAAACAGTCTTTGCTTGGTTCCAGAAAGGACAAGTTTGTATTTTCTACGTTTAGAACAGATCACTTTTGTAGAAGGTGTTCGAAAACATTGTAGCCTAGCGGAGCGATGTGTAGCCCTGCCCCCCTACCAGCGAGGATAGGATCGACAAGACAAATTGCTGCACATGCTGCGAGGTACACCTGTGATATTTACTAATCCATTTTTGAGGTATTTGCCGACAATTGCGGCTTCATGTGTCTTACATTACATTACTTGTTTCAGCCTCATGTACTAACAAGAGCCGGTCGGATTGGCCGAGCGGTTCTAGGCGCTTCAGTCTGGAACCGCACGACTGCTACGGTCGCAGGTTCGAATACTGCCTCGGGTATGGATGTATGTGATGTCCTTAGGTTAGTTAGGTTTAAGTAGTTCTAAGTTCTAGGGGACTGATGACCTCAGATGTTAAGTCCCATAGTGCTCAGAGCACCATTTACTAATAAGAATTACCCTTGATACCTGTATATCGTCTCCACTTCAGGGTCGAAAATGTAAACAAGGTAGATAGGCTTCAACTAAGTAATTTAAGACAAGGAAGTAATGGTCGCATAAGATCATTTAGTTTTTTTGTTGGCATAAGCAAATCATAGATTAAGGCAACCATTTAACCTCCTGCAAACTAAAGTGATGATTGCCAAGCTCTATGACGGCAATAAAAATAAGCGAAATATTGTGCTGGTCTCTCAAATATCCGTCTTGACTGTTGTACGATGAGACTGGTTGGAGAGAACACCTCCTCAGTTTGTACTTGAGTCGCACACGTGATGTGGACACATCACGGACGCTTGTGTATTGTGCGTCAAGGCAGCAACAGCAACGTCGCTTTGGCGGTTGTCGTGAAACACACGCAACTTGCAAATACTTGCTGTAAATGGACTACTCGCTCAAGACTCCTTACTGCTAAAAATTTTCATTTCTGACTACTGGTTCCTTAACAGATTCAAAGAACACTTTGATTAGTGACGTATTTTCCACATGCGACGTGTACCATGTTGTCGGGATGCTGCAGGGAAGGAAATGCTGGTCGACATGACGCCAAACTGTGGGCAACCGCTTCGGTGGGTGTGTGAGTTCGACGTAGTTGCGGAATTGAAACGAAGTAGCGGCCTGTTGAACTCTTTGGTTCGAGGATGGCTCGTGCTCAGTAAGTGAGCGTGAGGATAAACAAAACCAACAACGAAATGGGAAATGCGAGCCCGATGATGCATGATATGGCCTGGAAGTACCGGCGGTGATGTGTTCGAGGGCAAGATGCGCATGAGGGAGGCACTGCTTGAGCATGGCGGCCATGTACAAAGACGCACACTGACAACGCCGAGTCCTGCCGCTCGCTGGAGGAGGTGAGTGTTTCGTAAACTTAAAGCGCGTATCGGCTGTAAGAAAGTATCTGAATATAGTTCGGGGACTGCGTCTAGTAGCTGTTTGCAATGGGCGTACGTGTGCGATGTGGACCATCTTGGACGCCACATGTTGATTACGGTGTTAGACACGTTGTGCGGAATCGAGTCAGTGAAGAAGATTTTGTCGCTATTCCGGTGGATAATTTAGAAGGTACGCAGAAATTGGATGGCAGCGAAGCGGCGCACAGTGGAGGCGAAATGATACAAGGTATCGTATGTTTTATGCACACGCGAGGGGTGCTAAGTCGTCGTGTGAGAGGCAGCGTCCAAATGGGATCGTCGAGGATTATACCTCATTCATAGAACTTCCTGCTGCAGTTCCATATATTTATATCAAATCGAGTATCATACGTGTGTCGGTCTACGAGAGGACTAAGAGGAGAAGATCGTCCGCATACGCACGACAACGAAAAGTTGCTTTTGCAAAGTGAGACAAGAAAGGTTGGACATCAGGCTCCCGAAGAGTGGCTCCAGCGTTGTGGTATAGAGACGAAATTGGTCAACCAAGCCTTATGGAGCGGAGTATGGTTACTGATCCACCATACCGCCATTGATATGAATCAGGCGCCGGATGATAGCAATGAAGCGGAGTGGAAAACCCATTCGGTCCATTATGCAGAATGCTGTTACAATCAATGGCAACCTTGCCGCCCGGAGTCTGCACGACGCTGCCAGTGTGTTGAAATCGCAACATTCCCTGTTTCCGTTTTAATATTAACTGAGCCCCCTGAGTTGTCTGCTCTGGGGAAAGAATGCAAATACGTATCTTGAGGCAACGCGTCGACAGGAGTCATGCACAAGTCTTATAGTCTGCGGTAATCAGAGTTAAGGGGCGCTAATGTACTGTCGTCACTCCTGGTGAACATTTCTGAACATGTATAATAATTCGCACGACAAAGGCTGGCAGTACGGCACCAAACATAGGTATCCACTGCAATGCCATTAGTGCAACGAAGACGCGATAAAACTATAACGGAAATCCATCATCACCAGGTGACTTACTCAAAGCAACTTTGTTGAATGCATCGTGGACCTCGTCAGACGTAACTGGCTCCGTCAGCTCTTCCACTTCGTCGCCAGAGAGGGCGTGTGTGGCCTGTGGTAACTCAACGTACTCAGTACGGGTGTTTGTAATGTGTAGTAGTGGTCTATAAAACCACTGACGATTACCTCGCTAAGAAGTGACGTGCTGGGCGCGACAGATGTGGATCTCGGCGATGAGTTGTTGTCGCTGTTGTTCCCCATCGGAGGCGATACGATGAATGATTGGGTGTTCCTGTGCTGTCGAATCTGGACGTCTGGTCCTCACCACCACCTCCTGCAGTCTACGGCGTGTTGTCGTCATAATTTGTGCCTGCACGTTTCCTTTGGGTGTCAGGGTTGGGCGGCTGGACGCACAGGTAGCGGAAAACAGCGTAGAAATAATCAGTAGTATGCGGGCGCCACGCAGCTACCTTCTTGCCACACTGAATAAAGGTTCTTCGAACGGCAGAGTTTGCACATTCCAGTCACCAAGTCAAGGTTGTACAGTAGTGAGGCGAGCGACGTTCACACGTAGCCTATATCGTGGTACCACTCTGAAGACATTCGGGACTGTTGAACTAGGATCTGTTTAACTTCCACTGTGCGCGACTGTGGCGGATCACTTGTTTTGGGAGGAAAATATTGCACATGGAGTGATCAGAAAAGGCCGAGGGCCAAAGTTCTGCACCTTGGAGTACAGGTGTGAATTCCCAAGGGACGTTAATACTGTCAAGGCGGCTCGCGGAGTGATCCGTCTGGTAAGTATCTCCAAGAGCGTTCAGAGCCGAACTCCCCTAATGTTCCGAAGCAACAGACGACGGACGACAAGGCCCAGTTTTTGACAGGCGTTGTAGAAGGACACTTGATACTTATGGTGTAGTATGCAATTAAAATCAGTCCCAAGCAGGTATGCCCTCAGCGCCCAAGAAATAAAGGGGCGATTTCTTGTGAGTATAAGCGTACCCTGTTGCGTATGAGGGTGGAACCTGACAGAGCGTAAATGTTGAAAATACGCGTCCCCATGACAGTGACTGCAAAGCCCCTGGCCGAAGGAAGGTATCTGACATGGGGCACCGGGATGCGCTCGTGGGTGTAGACGGATACGCCAGTCCCAGGGCTGGGATGTTAAGGTCCACGACGTCCAGAATTGTGGCCCAGTATACTTCCTGTAGCAGTGAGATATCAATGTTCGATGCCCATATCAGCTCTTGCTGTAGCTAAATTTTGTCTCGAGAGCTAATGCTGTTTGTGTTGATCGTTGCTGTTCGGTACGTTTGGATTCGAGTCTCGCTGTGGGTTTTGGGGGGGGGGGGGCAGTCCATAAGCTGGGGGTGAAGAAGGGGTTCTCATCGGTGTACGTAGGTCCCGGTCCTGGGTAATTCCGGCACCAGGGAGTGGTTCGGGCCTTCGTCGACATCGACAGCCCACGTCGTCTCGGATGCTGTCATTGCAGTGTTCACATGTTCCACCTCATCCGTATATGCGGAGGACGTCTCCGCGGCAGTCGTAACGCGGGGGTCCATTAGATCAGCTGCACCTGGACGGGCGCTACGGTTGCAGGTTCGAATCCTGCCTCGGGCATGGTTGTGTGTGATGTCCTTAGGTTAGTTACATTTAAGTAGTTGTAAGTTCTAGGGGAATGCTGACCTCAGATGTTAAGTCCCAAAGTGCTCAGAGCCATTTGAACCATTTGAACGTACACCCCTCTGCTTAAGATAGACAAATGGATGCCCAAACTGTCGAAGGGGATCTTAGCTAGGCAGGAACTGTTCGGGTGTACTCAACGCCGAAGGTGAATCGTCGTGTGGATTTTCAAAGACAGTTGACCATTGTTCTAATACACACAAGTTCTGGCACACGTAAGCGACTCAGAAGTGAAAGCCGCTGAAGTAAATGTCAGCGATGCCGAGCGCTCTGCAGGCGGAAACATAATAGTATGTCTGCACTGCACGGCTCCGAAAGCAGGGCTTGGCATATTAGGCTATTCGCGCACGATACACGGCCAGGCATAAAGTTCTACATGTCGTCAAGCATGTGCCTACAACCTGAAGTCGTACATTCATTATGTATATTCGCGTACAGGGGGGGGGGGAGAGATTGTAATTGAAAGTCACTTACCCAGCGTCGGTAAATAAATACGATACAGCAGTGGCTGCGCTGTTCAGAAGCAGAATGCAATGTTCCTTCTTGAAGGAACCTGCAACTCGGCGAATACAGCTATTATGAGGGGGTAAACTATAAGGAAATACGGGCAATATACTGTACGTACAAGAACCAAGTGGAACAATAAGAATTGAAGAACAAGAACGAAGTGCTCAGATTAAAAAGGGTATACGACTGGAATGCAGTCTATCATCTTTGCTATTCAGTCTACACATCGAAGAAAGCAACGGCGTCAATAAAATACAGGTTCTAATGTGGGATCAAAATTCAATATGAAACGATATCAAATGGTTCAAATGGCTCTGGCCACTATGGGACTTAATATTTGAGGTCATCAGTCCCCTAGACTTAGAACTACTTAAACCTAACCAACCTAAGTACATCACCCGAAGTAGGATTCGAACCTGCGACCGTAGGAGCGGCGCGGTTCCGGACTGATGCGCCTAGAACTGCTCTGCTACAACGGCCGCCAAGGATATCATTGTCCAGATTAGCTGATGACATTCCTGTTCTGGTGGAAAAATTAGAAGGATTGTAGGATGAGCTGAATGGAATAAACAGTGTAATTCAGGCTTATCCAAGAACTGCGCCCGGCGGGCGGGGGGGGGGGGGGGGGGCGCCGTAGAGGCAGTGTATTTCAGCGCCCTGTACACGACCGTGTGTCGCTAGTGTCGGTGTAGGAGAGAGAGAGAGAGAGAGAGAATCCAACGTAAAAAACGATCTATTTTAGAAATAGTTTTGTGTAAGGCATATAGTGTCTCATTCTTACTGTTAGTAGTTACAAGTAAATATTTTTGTTATACATCGTGCTACAGCATTTTGTATCCCTTTTCAGAGTTTAGAAATCGGATCCTTAGTTTGCTGTTTGCTACGTAATAATTTTAACTGACCAAGTATGAAAACTTATTAAAAATAGAATGAAGGTTATAAAGCTTTTTAATTCTTACAGTCAACATTGTTAAAGAAGACAATATTTTACACGTTTTTCTTTTTCGAGGAAACGATTTTATCTAGGTTTGGTACAATATTCCGTGAGAATGCTAACCTCAAAGAATTAGTCAAATTTTTATCGCCAAATAATGAACGATTATTAGTTTTAGCAAGCTTTAAAAGAGAGAAAAAGCGCTCACAATTATACGTAGAACCAAACATTGAGAGAAATTTGGCCGCGTGCTTGTGCAAAAGAGGATATTTCTCTCGTGGAAGACATCTGTAAAAGTCATCCAAAGTTTTACACATAACAAAGCGGTTCTTCAGGCGCATATCACAGTGGAGGTCAATCAGCTCTACCTGTAGCACTTGGGAGACGTCATCTGCCTGAAGGGAAAACGGGCGAAAAAATATATATAAGGCCGGTTGAAGCTTATCTCCAAAAATCTGTTTGCAAACTGTTCTTGTAATTTGCAAATAATTTGAACGTAATCTGAATAATTCACATCTTCTTTAACACTGTCTAGTGCAGGAAAGTGTCCAAAATTCTTCTCGCGCAACTGTTTTCCCCAAAAAATAAGTTTTTTTTTTTTCAAATGATTCAATCATCTGCACTAAATTAGCAATTGAGTGATTTTCGCCTTGGAGTGAAATGTTCAAAGTATTTAAATGACCAGTAAGGTCACTCAAAAAAGCCAAATTCGCCACCTACTTAGGATGACTAAGTAATTCTTCTGGACGTCCTTTCATTTCAAAAGGTATTTATTTCACCCCTCAAGGCGAAAAACCGATGAAGCACCTTTCCTCTGCTCAGCCATCTTACTTCGGTGTGGTAGGGGATGTCCGGGTATTCTGCTTCGATATCAGCCAGAAATTCTTTAAGTTGGAGATGTGTGAGTCCATGCGAGCGAAGATAATTAACCGTTCGAGGAACTGTGTCCATAACATTTTTTACGTTGACATCCTTCGCACAGAGTGCCTCCTGGTATATCTGACAATAGACTGCCGCGAATAAGGAACAGCCGGCTTCAGTCATTTTTGACCTGACGTAACCCAGGAATCCAGTGCGTATCCCTCGAAGCGCACGGGCTCCATCTGTTGTTACACTGGTTAGGCGTTCCCATTTTAACTCATTGACTCTAACACGTTTTCCACGGATAGAAAAATATCCAAACCCGTGGTTGTGTCTTATAATGGTATAAGGTCGAGAGGCGCGGTGGGGATCGGGCGGTCCGCATGGCCAGCTGAGCGACACGGCTCGGCCACTGCGACAACACACGAGTTCGCCCGGGGCGCTGGCCGCGGGCGATCGCGGGCGCTAGCGCCCCAGGGGCACAGTTTGGACGAGCCTGATCTAATTAGTATATATGCATTGCACGGTAATGAAACCTGGACCGTGGGAAAACAGGAAAAGACGAAAATTGAAGCATTTGTGATGTGTTGCTATAGGCAAATGTTAACAATTAGGTGGACTGATGAGGAAGGGAACGAGAAGGTTGTACGCAGAACTGTACAGGGAAGGAATGTGTGGAAAACGCCGAGAAGAAGAGAGCAGGAAATAGTTCCCATGGTGCTATAGGAAGCAGTAGAAGGTAAATACTGTAGACTGAGATGCATCCAGCAACTAACTGAGGACGTTCATTAAGGTGACTAAAGTCATCGAATAGCGAAGTGTACTTATATTTATGGCGGTAGCGTCGCGTATATAAGGTTTAAAGAAGCGGTGTATTGGTGGCTTTGTCATTTGTACCCAGGTGATTCTTGTGAAAAGGATGTAACCTCCCCACAAAATAAAAAAAATAATATGAATAATATTCACATTTAGAGTAACCTCAAAACAGAAAAATTCCTAAACTTCTCAACAGTAAAAATTATAATTATGTCGTTCACATTCAGTGTAACGTCCCAACAAAGAAAATAAATTCAGTAACCTGGTACGAATACAATGTAACTAACCAATGAATTAAATTGTCGCTCACTTTTCAATAATTGACTGTGAATTTAACCTCGTAAATTTTGGACGTCAGCAGTGCTGCGTCATGGCCCTGAAAGATCATTCTGAATAAAAACGAAAAATTCTTACCTCAATGAAGTCGCCGGATAACGCATATATATCTGCTCTTACAATAAATTTTTCTGGCAGAGCCCTGTGCAATGCTGGCCGATAGATTTGTCATTTTATGAGAGGAAACAACTGATTTTTCTTCCGCAATAATCGGGATAATCATGGATTGGAGAAATTACTAAATTCTTTAAATTGAAATGAATGGTTGTTAAAAGTTACTTTTTTATGAGAAAGATTATTATTAGGAGATTTTTAAAACATTTAGATGGGACTTGAGATAACAGTACTACATATGCGCGAGGCCGCTTTTTACCTTATACAATAATGCTCAGGCTCCGGCATCGCTGCACCTCGACCGGCCCAGCCAACACGATACACCAGACCAGACAGCTCGCTAGCAACAACTTACTGCTACAGCTACACAGTTCCTACTGCAGTCAACACTGCTCTCTGGTCTGAGATTCTCTTATACCTTACATATCGCAGGCAGCGCGTGAGCAATACATCGAAATTACATCTGCTCGGACCTCTTACAAGTTTTCAGACGTGATTACGGCCTCATGCGGGAACTAACAGACTCTGAACGCGGAATGGTTGTCGGAGCTACGAGAATGGCACATTACATTTCGGAAACCGTGACGGAATTCAGTATTTCGTGATCCACAGTGCCATGAGGGTGCCGAGAATAGCAAATTCCGGATATTACAAAAAAAAAAAAAAAAAAAATAGAAATGGCTCAGAGCACTACGGGACTTAACTTCTGAGGTCATCAGTCCCCTAGAACTTAGAACTACTTAAACCTAACTAACCTAAGGACATCACACACATCCATGCCCGAGGCAGGATTCGAACCTTGCAGTCCCTGTCCAGCCACAATTTTCACTGTCGTCATTCTGTTATACAGCTGATGGTTATTCATATTCGCAACTGCGAATATATTTCTTATCTTTTATAATGGCTGTAGTCGCCACAGTGGCTGTTCCTTCGGCCACGCATTCGTGTCTTTAGGAACATTGCATCACATTTCTGCCCCAGCTTCAATATCATATTATAATACCAAGGATTTGGAAGTAACTAAATTCACAAGAAAGACGTGGAAGTTAGATCATAATAATTCGACACATATGGGAAAGGAACACATACACCTCAACGCCAAAATTTCTGGGTTATGTAGGATTAAAGGGAAAATGGTTATATGATGAAGCTAGAGGCTACTTATATGATATAGCGCTCTATAAATTACTGAGAAAAACGAAACCCACGTGTAGTATGTAATAGTATGCTGGTGATATAATTTAAATATATCATTTCTAATGGTGAGTGATACCAAGGGGAAACTGATAATTAACTGTAAGAAGGAACGTCTTAGTGTTGGTAGAGTTTTGCCAGAGGTATTGGGAGCTATATTTGTATATAATCCCATCTATTTACTAACTCTAAAGATGGCAGTAAAGAAATGGAACAGTGAATTTCCGAAGAAATTTCTTTTTCCCATTTAAAGGAGGTAGACACAACCAGTGCACACTGCAGTAGCGTTCGTGTTCAGTAGTGCTTCTCTTAAGGCGCTGGCTCACTCACAGGTTTGAGTAATAAGCAGCATAAAGAAATAAACATGGAAAATATATGAGGTGACAGTTAATGCTGATATTAGTGTCGATGGAATGTATGTAATCATGCAGGTCTCGAACGACTATCTTTGAAAGCGAAAAAGAATAAGTAACAGTGTAGGTCATATATTTATATATTTACTTTCTGGTTAAACGAAGAGGGATTTTTCGCCCTTCTAATAATGGCTAAAGCTGCACAAATCTTTACCCAACATGATATGGGTAGTAAGATTCCAATATGGTGCCGCCGGCCGAAGTGGCTGTGCGGTTAAAGGCGCTGCAGTCTGGAACCGCAAGACCACTACGGTCGCAGGTTCGAATCCTGCCTCGGGCATGGATGTTTGTGGTTTCCCTAGGTTAGTTAGGTTTAACTAGTTCTAAGTTCTAGGGGACTAATGACCTCGGCAGTTGAGTCCCATAGTGCTCTGAGCCATTTGAACCATTTGAACCAATATGGTGCCATGTTCGGCAGCTTTCTTAAAGTGTAAACAAGTGAAATAATTGTGCACTTTACTAAACCCAGAAAAGTAGATTCTTATGACTAGACTATCAGTGAATCACAATTAGAATCAGTCAACTCATACAAATATCTGGGAGTAACAATTTAGCATGGAAATGAAATAGAATGGACACATTCTATCACTGTTACGTAAAATTGATAGCAGACTTAAGTTCACCTGTGCAATGGTGAGAAATTGCACTCAGTTTAAGTAGGAGAACGATTACAGAAAGTATGTGCGCCTTATTGTAACACAGTGTTCAAACGTGCCAGACTGGAACCAAACAGGACAAGTAGGGACTGCTGTAGACGGTTTGGGTCGCAGAAGGGTTGCTCTACTGAGAATACCATTTACACATTCACTCACAAGACTTTAAAAGCATTAAATAATAAAACAACGGCGGTTGGAATTTTCTGCGACCTCTCTAAGACGTTTGAATGTGTGAATCACAATGATCTCCTAGGTAAATTGACGTTTTATGGGACTCATGGATAATGTCATATATATCTAGCCAAAAGAATGCAGAATTCTGTACTTAGTAATTCAAGTAATATAGTACAGGGATGTAATTCTGACTGGGGAGGAACCATGTATGGGGTTCCCCAAGGTTCATTCTTAGGTCGGCTGCTGTTCCTAATATATTCATACGATCTTCCTTCTAGTACACAACACAAAGAATGGGTTCCTTTTGAAGATGATACTAGTACTGTAATCACTCCAATCATCCGTACAGAAACGGAAGAAATGGCAAACACAGTTCTTAAAAGTATCATGGACTGGTTTTCACCGAATTCTCTCACCCTCAAGTTTAAAAAGACATACGATAATCAGTTCTGAACATCTAAAGTTACTAACCAACGACAAGTGTAACACATAACGAGGAAATAATAAATGGGGAGGAGACGAAAATTCTTTCTGGTCCATATTGAAGAGAACTTAAATGGGAAAGAAAAACATTTAGGAACTGCTAAGCAACTTAGTTCAGACACGTTAGAATCATTGCAAATATTGGGGAGAGAGAACTCAGTAAATTGACATATTTTGCACACTTTCATTCAGTAATGTCGTATGGAATATTGTTACCTACGATCATGTTCTAGACATCTGTTTATGGAGTTGGACATTCTGACTATTGCTTCGCAGTATATTTATTCCCTCATGAAGTTTGTTGTAAACAATACGCTACAGTTCAAAAGGAAAGAAAATGCGTTACATAATTACCATACCAGAAGGAAAATTGACATTCATTAATCCATATTAAGATTGTCTTTTACACGCAAAAGTGTGTTCGATTCTGAAACCAAATTTTTTGTAACTTACCTATTGGTATAAAATATCTGACAGACTGAAAAGTAAAATTTGATAACAAACTGAGGAAGTTTCTCCTGGACAACTGCTTCTATTACGTAGAAGAATCTCGGTTACTGTAATGTACAAAGGTGGTCGGTAGGAATTACCTAGTCACTTCTGTATGTCTTTCTTCCTTTTTGAAAAAAAATAGCTTAGAGACTTTTAGAATGTAACATTATCTACAAATTAATTTGCGATGTGAATGTAAAATGTCTCGTTCCATGTTATTACGATCCGTCTTGCAAAAGGATCAATGGGACACGTATCTACATAACAGCTAACTCAAAGAAGGGCAGAGTGAATGATCGTAATTTTTTTGCCGCAAGAGAACGTCCGGGATGTGTAGAAAAACATGAAACAGCTGACACCTAAAGATATTCGCCAATTACCCACCAAAAACCCAATTACAAAGGATCGAGAACCAGGATTAAGTGAAGAATCCAGAAATAGACTTTAACCACAACGTGTCGCTCCCGCAGAGATCGCGAGGACTAAATTAGACTAATTACAGTACGTGCAGGGACACTGAAAGCTGCCTTTGCTCCGGAGCGAATACGCAGTCGCTGGCATTTCGTCAGTGTTCTCTGCCGTTCGCTTGTATATGTGAGCAACCGCTTACACTAGAGGGAGCAGAAGGGAACACGAATTAACGAACACAGCCTATGAGCGCTGCTCTCTCCCTACCCTAAGAATCGGCACAAAGGCTATAACACTATTCAGTTAGTCCCACGAAGTAACTTCGATATCCGGAAAGGACAATCTTGCAAGGCGACCGAACAAAGGGTATTTCATGCAAAAAGGTGGCCAAACTTAGTTTTTCGTATTTTCTGTACTGTGACACCCTAGAGAGCATATTTGTAGGGTAATAACGTATTCACATACCTAATAACACGAAATAAAAGAAAATTATGGTATTTTGGTTAGATTCCTTACCTTTAGCTGAAGCCGGCCGGTGTGGCCGAGCGGTTCTAGGCGCTACAGTCTGGAAGCGCGACCGCTACGGCCGTAGGTTCCAATCCTGCCTCGGGCATGGATGTGTGTGACGTCCTTAGGTTAGTTAGGTTTAAGTAGTTCTAAGTTCTAGGGGACTGATGACCTCAGAAGTTAAGTCCCATAGTGCTCAGAACCATTTGAACCGTTCTTTTTTAGCTGAATAATATGTATTATTCATATGATAACCCCCGCCCCCCTCCCACCCCCCCCCCCACCCCCGCGCCCCTCCAGTCTTGTTCATCTGATCAGTTTCTATTTGGGACTCTCTTCATCGTCATTGTCAGCATGAGGGGCTGCCTAATTCGTCCTTTGCTTGAAAGCAGTAAGTGTACGGTTCTTTTAAGAAACGTTTGCTGGTTTTCTTTGAATTCGGTCCCATACCAGTTAGTAATAGATCACATCTTAGTTGTAGCCTGCTTGTTACGTCCAGATTGCATTCTTCCCGTGAGTATTTCCCGAAAAATGGTTGTCTGTAGACACGAAAGTAATTACTGTGGGCCTCGGCTGCTTCTCCTGATAAACAGCCTATGAGTAATAGAACACGTTTAGTGGCAGTTGGACCACGCAACAAAATCTAATGTACAGTGAGAGACTTAGAATTCCGTGAATGTAAATCAAGATACAGTCTTGCTGGTTCAACAGTTTAGGCAGGGAATTTGCCTGTGTCTATATTATGTCTGCTTTAACAATAACCCTGAATTCTGCTGATATGTCAGGGTCTGCATAAAATCTTCGACTGGTATTTCCATCATAGGCTTGCTTGGAAACATCTACAACTAAACACAATCGATTTCTAAACATTTCTTGCCTAACATTTTTCCGTCCTTGAACAAGTTTCTTTACCTCTTTTGGATGTATTTTCCTTTTCTTGATGCTTATTTATAGGACAGATGCAACCAAAATTCGAAAAAAATATTCTGGAGTATAGGGAGGCCGAACTGAAAAACTCTATATTTACTACTTTGATTTCTGATAAATCACTGAAGTCTTTTGAGGAAGCCGTGCTAATGTAGCATGTCATTGTCGATTATGTCTCCGTTGCTGCATTGCTGATCTTTGCATCTGGCCGTTATCAAACTTTGAAAATAAGATGCCATTATTCCAAATGTGTTCCCAACAGCAATTCGAACTCTTGAAAGACGACAGTTATAATTTCGTGTGTCTCGGGTTAAGCCGCTTCTAGGATACGGTCTACGAAAATCAGTTCACACTCCAAAGATATCATCACCGAAAAACACTTGGAAAAATACCTCATACGTATTTGAGACATCTCTGCTTTAGGAATCTTGAGGCCATCTTATGTTTATCGCAGAACTTAGTGTTTGCAGTGGCCCCTCCACCTGAAATCCGATCATTTGTTCCAACATCACATTAGATTAATTCACCATTATCAACGATAACAATGCTGTGGGGAATCTTTGTGATTGAAATACACTGAGGTGACAAAAGTCGTGGGATACTTCCCAATATTGTGTCGGACCTCCTTTTGTCGGGCTCAGTGCACGAACTCGATGTCACATGGTTTCAACAAATCGTGGGGAAAACCCTGCAGAAATGTTGAGGAATGCTACCTCCCTAGGAGTCCTTAATTTCGATAGTGTAGCCTATGCTGAATTATGTAGATATTGATCTCTCCCTCCCTCTCTCTCTCTCTCTCTCATCTTTTTTTGAGTCGTCACTCTTCTGACTGGTTTGATGCGGACCGCCACGAATTCCTCTCCCGTCTAACTTCTTCATCACAGAGCAGCACTTGCAACCTACGTTCTCAAATATTTGTTGAACCCATCCCAATCTCTGTCTACCTATACAGATTTTGTCCTCTGCAGCTGCCTCTAATACCACGTATATTATTCCGTGGTATCTTAACAGATGTGCTGTCACCCTGTCCCTCTTTCTTGTCACTGTTTACCATATATTACTTCCCTCTCATATTCTGCGCAGAGCCTCCCCATTCCTTACTTTATCTGTCCACCTAATTTTCAATATTGTTCTGTAGCACCTAATATCAAATGCTTCGATTCTCTGCTTCTCCGGGTTTCCCACAGTCCATAGTTTGCTGCGATATAATCCTTTGCCTCAAACGTACATTCTCAGGAATTCTTCCTCAAATGAAGGTATATGTTTGATATTAGTAGACTTTTCTTGGCCAGGAATGCCCATTTTGCCAGTGCTAGTCAGCTTTTGATGTTCTCCCTTTCCCGTCCACCATTTGTTATTTGGCTGAATTCAAATGGCTCTGAGCACTTTGGGACTTAACATCGGTGGTCATCAGTCCCCTAACTAACCCAACTAACCTAAGGACATCACACGCATCCATGCCCGAGGCAGGATTCGAACCTGCGACAGTAGCGGTCGCGCTTCCACACCGTAGCGCCTAGAACCACTCGGCCACCCCGGCCGGCTGGGCGCAATTCCAAACGTACCCCGTTCTTAACGGTGTACCACAGATCACGATCGATCTCCATCTCCATATTACCGGCAAATTAGCCGGTGCCACGCGGTTGTCATATACGACAGCCAACTCAAGGCCTGTTCCGGGTGAGGCAAAGAAGGCCACCTCAGATCTGAGTGTCTTCAGCGACGAATCACCCAATTGCCAGCCGCTACCGTGGCACCTCCGGCTCGGCGCTCTCTTCTCCTCCCACCGGCCGCCGCCCGTCGGACCATGTACCGGTGAGCCTTCCTGCTGCTACAGACACATCTGGGATCGACACGTCGCGCTCGCAGCCAGACGTTACTCCGGCGCCACTACCAACAGCGACGACTTCCGATCCCCACCCGCCCGATCATATGGACGCTCCTTCACTTGACGTTCCCGTGACGGCCTTCCTCCCAGAGCGGCGCGACTCCTTCTGTCTTCCGACATAGAGGGACGAACCCGCAAACAGCCTTCACCTAAGAGGCGCAAGAGGAGCCGCCGTACGGTCTCGGAACGAGACGAATCACCTCCCCCTGATTGTCTAGAGGCCGTCCGACCCGACGAGGCATCGGAGAACCTGCACGACGATACGAATGACGACAACCTGACCCCGACTGTGGCTGTGTCGATGCCTGCTCTACTGGCTCGCCCAGGTACTCCTGAACCAATTGGCTCCACCGTTGCGACTGCCACGTCCTCTGCCCCTACGACCGAAGTGGAACGTACGACCATCACAACGGCAGCGCCTTCAGTGGCTTGGAGTGAGGACGTCGATGAAGGCCCAGACCACACGCTGGGGACAGTTACCCCAGACGGAAGCCTCGTAACGCCGCTGATAATGTCGTCAGGTGGCGTACGGCATGACTCGTCGTTGCCTCGACCCTCTTCATCCTCCACTGGTGGAGTTCCCCTCCACGGCGGGGTACTGCTCCAAACGTACCGAGTCGCGACGATCAACACTAACACCATTAGCTCAGACGTGAAACCTCAACTGCTGCGAGAGATGATACGGGCGTCGGACGTCGACATCGCACTACTACAGCAAGTACACTTGGCCACACTTCCAGACGTCGCGGGATATCCTTCTCCTGGTGACCATGTGGGTCGCGGCGTCGCCATCTACGCCCGAGAAGACATTCCAGTGGCAGATATCACATACTTTCCATCCGCCAGAGGCATGGCCGTCACCGTCATGGGGACGCGTGTTGTCAACATTTACGCTCCGTCAGGCTCCACCCGCAGACGCGACAGGGCACCCTTCTGTTCAGAAGAAATCGCCCCTTTGTTTCTTGGACGCTGCGACCATTAATTGCTTGGGGGTGATTTTAATTGTGTCTTGCACCCTAAGGATCAAGTACCCCACTACAAAACCTGTCAAGAACTGCGTCTTGTCGTCCGAGATCTGTTGCTCCGCGACACTTGGGAAGTTCGGCACGGCGACGCGCCTGAACATACTTACGAGTCACTCCGCGAGCCGCCTTGATAGGATTTACGTCTCTCGGGAATTCACCCCTACAGTCCAAGGTGCAGAACTTTGGCTCTTGGCCTTTTCGGACCACAGTGCCTACATCTGCAACGTTCTCTTCCCCCAGCAAGTGGTCTGGCGTAGTCGTGAACTGTGATACCTAAACACCTCCCGTCTTCACGATCCCGAATGTTTTCAACGTGTTACCGAGACATGGGCCACCTGTGAACTCCACTGCATGACCCTGACCTAGTGGCTGGAATGTACCAAACCTGCCATTCGACGTACTTTGATCCAGTATGGCGCCGGCACACACCGACTATTTCTACGCCGTTCTCCGCGACCTGGGAGCCCAGCCGCTCACCCCCGAAACCCAGATGGAACGCAGAAGGACTATGGCGCAAATTGTAACGTTGACGCGCCGTAGACTGCAGGGGGCTATGGTGCGGACACGATGTCAAGATTCGGCGTAACAAGAACATCCCAACATGCATCATATCGCCTCCGATAGGAAACATCGACGACACCGACTCATCACCGAGGTCAATACTTGTTGCGCCCAGCACGTCACTTGCCAGGCCGAAATCATGAGTGCCTTAGTAGACCACTACCGCACTATGTAACAGGAAGCGACCGATAACCACATTGAGGAGTCTGCGTTTACACACGTAACTCGCCCCCTCGCCAGCGACGAAGCGGACGAGGTGATGTAGCCAAATACGCATGACGAAGTCCACAATGCAATCAACAAAGGTGCTCTGAATAAGTCACCTGGTGTCAACGGATTTCCGATAAAATTTTATCTCGCTTTCCTCACACTAATGGCGTCGCGGTAGACGACGATGTTTCATGAACTGCCGGCCAGTGTTTCCGAGCGGTTCTAGTCGCTTCAGTCAGGAACCACGCGACCGCTGCGGTCGCAGGTTCGAATCCTCCCTAGGGCATGGATGTATGTGCTGTCCTTAGGTTAGTTAGGTTTAATTGGTTCTAAGTTCTAGGGGACTGATGACCTCAGATGTTAAGTACCATAGTGCTCGTAATTTGCACCATTCTGTCAAAAATGGTGACAATTAGGAACGCCGTAGCGCCGTCCTTTGTCACGGGAATTATTATACCCATCACAAACCGACACCGGGTGTGCCGACAGCACATTACCGTCCCCTGATTCTGCTTCACACATATTATAACATTTTTACACGCTTACTGGCAACGCGATGCCGCAAGGTCCTGCCAGGCATTCAATCCCCGGAACAGACAACTCCGGGTGGTTCAGTTAATATACAAAGAGCCACAGGAGAACGTCGTGATTTAATTGCACTGACAGCGGCGTGCAGACTCCGCGCCGGGGTGGTTGCCATCGATTTTGACAGCGCATTCGATAAGGTGCGGCATCGTTTTCTGTTCTCAGTGATGAACCACATGGGTTTTCCACCAGCCTGTGCCCTGTACGGCACCGCCGAATCGCTGATTCATGTCAATGGCGGTGTGGCGGGACCAGGGCGATCTGGCGTTCCGTAAGGCAAGGTTGGCCACTCTCGACCCTACTCTGTGCTATAAGCCTGGAGCCACTCATCGGGAGTCTAACGAGCCACCTTTCTGGTGTCACTTTGCGACAGCACAGATTTAGATGTCGTGCGTATGCGGACGACCTCCTCCTCAAGCTCTGCTCACGGAGTGAAACACAAACGGCACTTGATTTGATATCAACGTACGGAACTGCAGCGGGCAGTACCATGAATATGGCAAAATTCGCGGCGATGTCCATTGGACGTGGCCTCTCACACGACGACTTAGCACTTTTCCCGTGTGTACAAAAACTGCGATACCTTGGTATCATTTTCACCTCCACCGTGCGCCGCTCCGCTGCCATTAGTTTTTGGCGTGCACTCCAATCGATCCGCACGACGGTGCGACAAAACCTTCTCCGTCGACTCGATTCCTTACAACGTGTCCGATACCTCAATCAACATGTGGCGTCCAGAATTGTCCACATTGCACAGGTTCTCCCGCTGCCATCAACTATTGGACGCAGCCTCCAGGATGCTTTCGGATACTTTCTTACGGCCCGTACGCTCTTCAAGGTCCACTACAACAGGCTCACCCTTACCCCGCGAGCGGTAGGCCTCGGCCTTGTCAATGTGCGACTCCGAGCTATGTCCTTGTACATGTACACCATGCACAAGCAATGGCACGGGGGCACCTCCCTTACGCGCAGCTTGTTGGAAATTCTTGTGCCCGCAACTATAACGCCGCCAGTACCAGTCGGGCACATCAAGCACCATCTGACGCACTTTTATGTTTTCATCGTCGACTTCACTTATGCCCACACGCACTTACCAACCACGCATTCTCCTCGACCTAAAGATTTTACACCCCACTTCTTCTTCCATATCCAGCAACAATATCGAACTCAGACATCCGTCCAAACGGTGGCCCACGGTTGGGCGTCATATCCACCAGCCTTTTCTTCCCTCCAACGTCCGGGCAACATGGTACCACGTCGCAAGTGGAAAATTCGCCATAAATCAACGTCTTCCCGTCATCAGACTAATGGACTCTCCACTTTGTTCCATTTGCCACCTCATGGATGACGATGTCCACCAACTGACTTGTGCTGCGACCAGTGACGTCTGGAAACTTGGCCGACAGTCGCCTGTTACCTCCGCGTTCCGCCGGACTCGATTGGCCCATGGACTTTTATCCATCCTGAGGATACCTACTTTCCCGCCACCAAAAATTGTACGATTCTATGTGTCAAGGGATGTACGATCACCTACATGTATAATGATGGCGACAAATCACGCCTTGATTCCTGTCAGTACTTACAAACCGCCCACAGTGAAGTCGATCTTTACGTCACCCCCGCTCAGTTGCATGGTGCAACACGCTAACAGCGCCTCCCCTCCCCCTCCCCCCCACCACCCTGCTGACATCTGAGACTCTCCTCGCTACTTTCGATATTGTAACAAACAGTGGAGTAGGCTAAAAGAAAGAAAAAGGAAAAGTGGTCAGCGCGACAGAATGTCAATCCTAAGGGCCAGGGTTCGATTCCCGGCTGGGTCGGAATTTTTCTCCGCTCAGGGACTGGGTATTGTGTTGTCATCATTTCATCCCCATCGACTCATAAGTCGCCGAAGTGGCGTCAAATCGAAAGACTTCCACCCTGCGAACGATCTACCTGACGGTGGGACCTAGTCACACGACATTTACATGTATTTAGTACTGATATTAAGTTTATAGCTGTTCTCATTTCTGCTACTTCTCATTACTTCCATCTTTCATCGATTCACTCTCAATCCATGTTCTGTACCCATCAGACTGTTCATTCCATTTAGCAGATCTTGTAATTCTTCTTCACTTTCACCGACTATATCAATGTTATCAGCGAATCTAATCATTGTTATCCCTTCACCTTGAATTCTAGTTTCACTCTTGAACCTTTGTCTTATTTCCATCATTGCTTTTTCGACGAATAGAATGAACAGTAGGAGCGGAAAAAGTATATCCTTGTCTTACACCTTTTTTAATCCGAGCACTTCGTTCTGGACTTTCCACTCTTATTATTCCCTCTTGGCCAGTGTACATGTTGTACCCGTTCCGCCCTGTAGTTTATCACTATTTTCCTCAGAATTTCCAATATCTTGTACCATTTAGATTGCCGAACGATTTTATATAGACAATCATAGGAAAGTGTCTTCATTTTTCTTTATTCTTACTCCAATTGTCAACACCAATGTCAGAGCTACCTCTCTGCTGCCTTCACTTTTTTTTAAAACCTAACTGATAGTCATCCAACACAGCCTCAATTTTCTTTTTCATTCTTGTCAGCAACGACGATGCATGAGCTGTTTAGCTGATTGATCGATAATTCTCGCACTTTTCAGCTCTTGCTTTCTTCGAAATTTTGATGATATTTTTCCGAAAAACAGATAATGTATCTCCAGACTCATATGTTCTAGAAACCCATGTGAATAGTCGTTTTATTGCCATTTCCCCCGTAATTTTAAAAATTCTGATCTAAAGTTATTTGCCTGTTCTGTCTTATTTGTTGTTAATTCGTACAAAGCTCTTTTAAATTCCAATTTTGGTACTGGATCCCCTATATCTTCCATATCGATTCCTGCTTCTTCTTATATCACACCAGAGAACTCTTCTCCCTCTTAGACGCCTTCATTGTACTCTTCTTACATATGCGCTCTCTCCCTGAACTTGATACTGGAATTAACATTGTACTCTTAACGTTGACACGGCTGCTTTTAATTTCACCGAATGTTGTTTCGACTTTTCTACATGCTGAATCAGTCCTTCCGACCATAATTTCTTTTTCGACTTCTTCACATGTTTCACGCTGCTATTTCATCATAGTTACCCTGCACTTTCTCTACATTTCATTCCTCTGCTATTTACATTTCTGTGTTCCTGAATTTCAATTAATATTTTTCTACCTCCTTTTTTCGTCTGTCAACTGAAGTTAAACTTCTGTTACCTGTGATTTCTTCACAGTTGCCTTCTTTGTACCGAAGTATTTGTGTCCAATTTCTGTGACTGCCCTTTTTGGAGACACCCATTCCTGTTCAACTGAGCTCCGTACTGAACTGTTCTTGATTCCTGTATCTTCAGCCTTAGAGAACTTCAAGTGTAACACGTCATTATTTAGTACTTCCGTATTCCACTTCTTCCACACTGTTCCTTCTTGACTAATGCCTGCATCTTCAGTCTGCTCTTTATCAGTACTAATTTGTGATCTGAGACTATATCTGCTCCTGGGTACGTCTCACAATCATGCACCTGGATTAGGAATCTCTGTCGCATCAAGATGTAAATCAATTTAAATCTTTTTGTATCTTCCGGCCTTTTGTGACTCTTGAACAACGCATTCTATTACTAGCTGAAATTTATTTCAGAACTCAATGAGTCCCTCCCCTCTCTCACTCCTATTACCAAAGCCATATTCTCCCGTGACCCTCTCCTCTACTCCTTCCCTTCCAACCGTATTCAAATCCCCCACGACTATTAGACTTTCATCCCCATTTACGTATTTCACTACCCTTCCAACATCCTCCTATACCTTCTCCATTTCTTCATCTTCAATTTGCGACGTCGGCATGCATTCTTGAAGTATCATTGTCGGTCTATTCGTATGAGAACAACCCTTTCACTGAACTGTTCAAGTAACGCACTGTCTGCCTACCTTCCTCTGCATAATGAATCCCACTCCCATTATACCATTTTCTGCTGCTGTTGATATTACCCTATGCTCATCTGACCTGAAATACGTGTCGTCTTTTAATTTCACTTCACTAACCCCCACTACTTCTGGAGTGAAACTTTGCATTTCCTTATTCATATTTCCTAAGTTTTCTACCTCGTCCAAGCTTCTGACATTCGACACCCCAACTCATAAAACGTTATCCTTTCGTTGGTTATTCAGTCTTTTCCTCATCATCACCTCGCCCTTGGCACTCCCCACCCGTATCTCCCGAAGGGGGACTATTCTTGAATCCATTGCTTACAGAGAGATCGTGATGACACTTTTTTAATTACAAGCCACATGTCCTGTGCATACACATAATTGTATTTAATGGAACGGTTTCCATTGCCTTATTCATCCTCTTGCCGTTGATTATTACTGCTTCTTCCACCTTTAAGGGCAGTTTCCCACCCCAAGGGCAATAGAATGCCCCAAACCTCTGTCTGCTTTTCCACCCATTTTAATAAGGCCGTAGGCAGTATGAGGGTGACTTATTATGCCCCTAGTGCTAATCACGGGTGACTTACGACCTCTACATTAAGTCCCACAAATGTTCGCTGGAAGGCCAACTCATTCGCTCGAAGTATGCGTTACATTCTTCAAACCGGTCATGAACAGTCGTAGGTCGGTGACATGGCACACAGTCATCCATAAAAATTCCATCTATGTTTGGGAACATCGAGTCCATGAATGGCTGCAAATGGTCTCCAAATAGCCGAACATAACCATTTACAGTCAACGATCGGTTCAGTGGGATCAGAGTACCCTGTCCATTCCATGAAAACACAGCCAAAACCATTATCGGTCTTGGTGGAGGGCTGTGGAACATTGGAACGGTACCATGAGCTCTCACCAACTGAAATTAGGACTCATATGACCATGTCACAATTTCCAATCATCTACGGTCCAGCCAATATGGTCACGAATCCTAGAGAGGTGGTCCAAGCGATGTGCTCTTAGCAAAAGGACTCGCGTCGGTCGTCTACTACCCTAGCTCATTAAAGCCAAATTTCGCAGCACTGTCCAGACGGAAACGCTCTTCGTACTTCCCGCACTATTTTCTGCGGTTCTTTCAAGCAACGTTGCTTGTCTGTTAGCAACGACAACTTTATGCAAATGTCACTGATTTAGGTCGTTATGTGAAGGCCTTCGGCCACTGCGTTGTCCGTGCTGAGAGGTAATGACTGAAATTCGAAATTCTCGATACGTTCTTGACTCTATTAATTATTAACACTATTAATTATTAACACTATTAACACTATTAGCTGTTAACTCCCGTCGTGCTGCCATAATCACTTCGGAAATCTTTTCACATGAATCACTTGAATAGAATTAACAGCTCCTCTAAAGCATTGTCCTTTTAGAAATAGTGTATGCGATGAAACGACATTTGTAAATATGCATATCGCTACCCCATGATTTTCGTCACCTCAGCATTGTACGATTCACTGTGCACCGATGGTACGATTCACACATGCTACCCTTCAGCTGCACAAGGCAACGAGGATACTGCCATTTCTTGGTGACTTCTTCATCTAGTCTGTTCATTTCATTATCGAGCTTTGGGAATAACAATGACTGGATCAGTCCAACAACAATGATGGTTAGAAGTTTCGTTTGCATAAAAAGATTTATACATAAAACAAATAGATTTATTTTATTTCATTTAGAAGAACATGAACAAGAACATAAATAAAGAAGAACCGCAATAGAGGATGTATTCTCACCTTCTCTAACACCACATTTGTTAAGAGCAGCAACTGCAGCAGAAACTGTATGAAGCAGTGACACAGCCCCGCCCAATGATTCATCTTCGGTCAAAAGGAAGAGAAACCAGTTTAAAAGAAATGAAATAGCTACCTACGGTAGCTGCAGGGTAATAGAAAGCTATTCATTTTGACGACGATATGATGCTTACTGGATATGAGTTGTTGTTGTTGTGGTCTTCAGTCCTGAGACTGGTTTGATGCAGCTCTCCATGCTACCCTATCCTGTGCAAGCTTCTTCGTCTCCCAGTACTTACTGCAACCCACATCCTTCTGAATCTGCTTAGTGTATTCATCTCTTGGTCTCCCTCTACGATTTTTACCCTCCACGCTGTCCTCCAATGCTAAATTTGTGATCCCTTGATGCCTCGGAACATGTCCTACTAACCGGTCCCTCCTTTTTGTCAAGTTGTGCCACATACTCCTCTTCTCCCCAATTCTATTCAATACTTCATCATTAGTTATGTGATCTACCCATTTAATCTTCAGCACTCTTCTGTAGCACCACATTTCGAAAGCTTCTATTCTCTTCATGTCCAAACCATTTATCGTCCATGTTTCACTTCCATACATGGCTACACTCTATACAAATACTTTTAGAAACGACTTCCTAACACTTAAATCTATACTCGATGTTAACAAATTTCTCTTCTTCAGAAAAGCTTTCCTTGCCATTGCCAGTCTACATTTTATATCTTCTCTACTTTGACCATTATCAGTTATATTGCTCCCCAAACAGCAAAATTCCTTTACTACTTTAAGTGTCACATTCCCCAATCTAATTCCCTCAGCATCACCCGACTTAATTCGACTACATTCCATTATCGTCGTTTTGCTTTTGTTGAAGATCATCTTATATCCTCCTTTCAAGACACTGTCCATTCCGTTCAACTGCTCTTCCAAGTCCTTTGCTGTCTCTGATAGAATTACAATGTCATCGGTGAACCTCAAAGCTTTTATTTCTTCTCCATGGATTTTAATACCTACTCCGAATTTTTCTTTTGTTCCCTTTACTGCTTGCTCAATATTCAGATTGAATAACACCGGGGAGAGGCTACAATCCTGTCTCACTCCCTTGCCAACCACTGCTTCCCTTTCATGCCCCTCGACTCTTATAACTGCCATCTGGTTTCTGTACAAATTGTAAATAGCCTTTAGCTCCCTGTATTTTACCCCTGCCACCTTTCGAATTTGAAAGAGAGTATTCCTGTCAACATTGTCAGAAGCTTTCTCTAAGTCTACAAATGCTAGAAACGTAGGTTTGCCTTTCCTTAATCTTTCTTCTAAAATAAGTCGTAAGGTCAGTATTGCCTCACGTGTTCCAATATTTCTACGGAATCCAAACTGACCATCCCCGAGGACGGCCTCTACCAGTTTTTCCATTCGTCTGTAAAGAATTCGCGTTAGTACTTTGCAGCTCTGACTTATTAAACTGATAGTTCCGTAATTTTCACATCTGTCAGCACCTGCTTTTTTGGGATTGGAATTATTATACTCTTCTTGAAGTCTGAGGGTATTTCGCCTGTCTCATACATCTTGCTCACCAGATGGTAGAGCCTTTTCAGGACTGACTCTCCCAAGGCCATCAGTAGTTGTAATGGAATGTTGTCTACTCCCGGGGCCTTGTTTCGACTCAGGTCTTTCAGGGCTCTGTCAAACTCTTCACGCAGTATCGTGTCTCCCATTTCATCTTCATCTACATCCTCTTCCATTTCCATAATATTGTCCTTAAGTATATCGCCCCTGTATAGACCCTCTATATACTCCTTCCACTTTTCTGCTTTCCCTTCTTTGCTTAGAACTGGGTTCCGATCTGAGCTCTTGATATTCATACAAGTGGCTCTCTTCTCTCCAAAGGTCTCTTTAATTTTCTGTGGGCAGTATCTATCTTACCCCTAGTGAGATAAGCCTCTACATCCTTACATTTGTCCTCTAGCCATCCCTGCTTAGCCATTTTGCACTTCCTGTCGATCTCATTTTTGAGACGTTTGTATTCCTTTTTGCCTGCTTCGTTTACTGCATTTTTATATTTTCTCCTTTCATCAATTAAATTAAATATTTCTTCTGTTACCCTAGGAGTTCTACTAGCCCTCGTCTTTTTACCTACTTGATCCTCTGCTGCCTTCACTACTTCATCCCTCAGAGCTGTACTTCTTTCCCCCATTGCTGTCAGTTGTTCCCTTATGATCTCCCTGAAACTCTGTACAACCTCTGGTTTAGTCAGTTTATCCAGGTCCCATCATCTTAAATTCCCACCTTTTTGCAGTTTCTTCAGTTTTAGTCTACTGTTCGTAACTAATAGATTGTGGTCAGAGTCCACGTCTGCCCCTGGAAATGTCTTACAATTTAAAACCTGGTTCCTAAATCTCTGTCTTACAATTATATAATCTATCTGATACCTTCTAGAATATCCAGTATTCTTCCATGTATACAACTTTCTTTCATGATTCTTGAACCAAGTGTGAGCTATGATTAATTTATGCTGTGTGCAAAACTCTACCAGGCGGCTTCCTCTTTCGTCTCTCACCCCCAATCCATATTCACCTACTATGTTCCCTTATTTCCCTTTTCCTACTCTAGAATTCCAGTCACCGATGACTATTAAAATTTCGTCTCCCTTCACTACTTGAATAATTTCTTTTATCTCATCATACATTTCTTCAATTTCTTCATCATCTGCAGAGCTAGTTGGCATATAAACTTGTACTACTGTGGTAGGCATGGGCTTCGTGTCTATCTTGGCCACAATAATGCTTTCACTACGCTGTTTGTAGTAGCTTACCCGCACTCCTATTTTTTTATTCATTATTAAACCTACTCCTGCATTCCCCCGTTTTGATTTTGTATTTATAACTCAGTATTTGCCTGACCAAAAGTCTTGTTCCTCCTGCCACCGAACTTCACTAATTCCCACTATATCTAACTTTAACCTATCCATTTCCCTTTTTAAATTTTCTAATCTACCTGCCTGGTTAAGGGATCTGACATTCCACGCTCCGATCTGTAGAACGCCAGTTTTCTTTATCCTGATAACGACGTCCTCCTGAGTAGTCCCCGCCCGGAGATCCGAATGGGGGACTATTTTACCTCCGGAATATTTTACCCAAGATTACGCCATCATCATTTATCCATACAGTAAAGCTGCATGCCCTCGGGAAAAATTACGGCCGTAGTTTCCCCTTGCTTTCAGCCGTCTGCAGTACCAGCACAGCAAGGTTGTTTTGGTTAATGTTGCAAGTCCAGGTCAGTCAGTCATCCAGACTGTTGCCCCTGCAACTACTGAAAAGGCTGCTGCCCCTCTTCAGGAACCACACGTTTGTCTGGCTTCTCAACACATACCCCTCCGTTGTGGTTGCACCTACAGTACGGCCATCTGTATCGCTGAGGCACTCAAGCCGCCCCACCAGCGGCAAGGTCCATGGTTCATGGAGATGCTACAGGATATATAAAGTGCATAATATATTTTCGTGTAATCTCATTAATGACATTATTTCTGAAGCTGAATTGGAAACATTAAGATAAGGCTATCAGCTCTTAACTGTGCTGGCTAGTCCGGAGAATATAGTTTAGTGTAACAGAGCTTTCTTTTTAATTGTCAGTTAAATACAGCCAATAGCTTAACGTGTTATACCAACACCAGTCATCCACTTAAGCCCATTACTACTTTAAATAGCAATACAACAGATGTAGGTACTTCCTCGAGCTCACCCAGAAATCTCTAAGTACTTCGCCAATTTCGGTAATGCTACCTAGAATCGTGCAGGTCGTAACCTATTTATAAAGCATTTTCAAGATATTTTACTATTTTATTTATTTTATTTTTTCAAGCTGTTTATGTTTACTTAAAGTATGTACTTAAAATCGGAAGGTACTAATAGGATAATGTTTTTGCCTAGCCTCTGTTTATTTTAATTAATTTTTTGATTTGTTTTATAACGAGAAACATAGATACGCTCCATTTACATACTTTAAAATATTCTTTTTTTAGAACTTTGTATGGGGGAGGATCGGAATATAATGCACATTAATTTTTTCTGACATAGCATTGCAGTTGGAATGTTGAAATATCACGACTATGTAGACTGAAGTTAGCACTACAGATGGTATTTTGTTTTCATGTGGAGCCCTAGCGAGAGAAGCTTGAACTAAGAATCCAAAACGGTTCGCTTGTTGCTGTCGTCAACTTGTGAAGAGCAGTGAAATGTAGTTCGACATTTGTGGACCAAAGGACATAAACCGAGTGAAATTCACAAGGTCATGCGAGGCACGTATAGAGGCGACTTTATGAATCGTAGCGATGTCTGCAGGTGGTGTGCATTCTTCCAAGAGGGCCATGTGAACCTTAGTGGTTCACCACGCTCCGGGCGGCCGGTAAAAGCTGCAACCCCGTAGAATTTTGGGGACCATAAAGACAGAAACTTTGAACGACCAGCATATACATCTGCGAACCTTATAGCAGCAATTCCACATTTAATATGATTGAACTTTGGGAAATTTATTGCTCACTGGGCGTTTAAGAACTTGACAGACAGCCACAAGGGCCAACGAATGATCACAAGCTGGGATCACTTAACGCGTTTCGCCGCAGAGGACACGACTTTCTCAAAGAAATTGTCACTGATGAGTCGTGGGCGTACCACTACACCCCTGAGAGCAGTAAGCCTCTATGAAGTGGAATCATGCTGGTTCGCCAGTAAGGAAAATTCGAACTGACTTTGTGTGCTAGGAAAGTGCTTACTACTGTGTTCTGGTATATGCATGGTGTGTTACTGATGGACTTTGCTGAACACGGGACAACTGTGAATGCTGCAGCGTTCAGTAAAACTTAGGTTAAGTTGCGTCGTGCCCTTCGGGCCAAACACAATAACATTAATGCTGACAGTGTCAAACTTCTTCGTAGCAATTCCCCCCTCCCCAAGGTTACTACTCCTCTTCCTGAGAAAATGGTCAGATTTTGGTGGGAAGTGCTCCATCATCCACCACACAGATCAGACCTTGCACCATTGGACTTACATCTGTTTGGTCCCATAAAGAAGTTCCTGACCAGCGACCGTTTGGCGACAGATGCGGAAGTGAAATCAGTAGATTGCAGATGGGCTTTCTAGCAACGGTACATACTGAAACTCTTCCCACGAAGGGAGAAATGGGTTGAGGCTGTTGGTGAAAATATGGGAAAGTAGGTAGAAGATGTAAGTTCACTGGTGATTTTTTGTGTTTTCTTACCTACTAACATTAAACATAATGAAACTCAATAACAACTTCCACCCTTACAGGCAACTGAAGGTTCTTATCGTCAAGTCAGAGAGTTCAATTATCTGGGCACAATATTCAGAGATGAACCATCCAGTAAAATGGAAATACAGGCAAGACTACGGGCAGGTAACCGCTCTTACCATGGCCTTAACGTTCTCCTCAAAACCAGACGTTTGTCAAGACATTTCAGAACAAACATCTACAAAACACTCCTCCAGCCAGTAGTACTATATGGATGTGCCACCTGGAATACAACCAAGCAAGGTCTGAACAGACTGATGATAATTGAGAGGAAAGTCCTTCCGAAGAATTTTGGACAATTTTACGATAATGAGAGTGAGGATTCGTCACAATACAGAGCTGTGTGATTTTTAAAAAGAGCCGAACATCGTGGCTATAATGAAGCCACGACGTCTCCTACCGGCAGGGCATGTTGCTCGAATTCAGAACAACCGATGACCGAAAACCGAACTCAACACCAAGCCAACCGGCTGAAGGCCCTTAGGAAGACCTAGAACTCGATGGAGTGACTGCGTATCCAAAGACCTTCTCAGAGTGGTACTGCTGGAAGGATAGCAGAAAGGAGCTGAAGATAGGCTGAAGTGGAGGCAGTCTCTCAAAGCAGCGCCCGGTCCATTGGGCCTGATCGCGTAAAGTTAAGTTAAAGTAAGTTTTTGGTAATAAAATTATTGTGCGTTACTTTCCGATCTTCCCTCGTATACGGCTTCCTGGTATGATGGAACTGGTATGATTGTGTTGAAATAAGAGCTGAAATTTTGAAGGTCCTTATAGCTCTTACCAGTCACTAAAAGGCCTTCAAGTCGTCGTCAATCTCTCGCGGGGGCTGACAGCTGCTCTCATGACACAATCTCAATTTCAGTTTCTGGGGTTTACAAGTATTAATAGTTTACTGTACAATTTGTAGTGTAACGACGTATTAGTTTTTCGTTTGATATATGTATGACCATGTGCAGACTTCGTCACCTACGTCAGTTACAACCCACTTCAAAAATGATTCATATTCTTTCAAATTCTCATAGAATGGTTCTTGAACGAAACTGTAAAACATCAGTTGAGTCGTGTGCAAAGAATTACATCACTTGGGCCAATTGGTTTTTGTAACTTTTTCGAATTTAAATTTCGTTTGTTTCTCCTCAGAAATTATATTGACACACGTTATCTTGATCTAATCGATATCTGAATCACACATTAAATAAACTTTTTAGATTCAAAGTTTCGGTGAACGCCGTAAGAATCACGAATCTTGTCAAATATATTATTAATCCGTTCACATAATTCTTCATAAATAAATCTTCAAGACACGTGTTTCAACTTTAGTAGCATACACTATTTTATTAGCTTCCTACACATACAGATGTGAACTTGAGCGTTGAGAGTTAGTGACTGACATTTCAATAAGATTAAGCTCTATATGACGTCATTGTTGTACAAAAAGAGTATAAAAATTCATTTTTAATTTTTAGAAGAACGACGCAACAACTCGGTTCCAGGATCTTCTGTTGCTCCTTGGCTGTCGACCCGCGACGTATAGCGGCCAGCAATTTCCTCTCTGGTCGCGGCAACGAAGATGCTGTCCCCGTTCGTTGCGCCGCCCTCTCCGTACATGAAACACATAAAAAAATACAAAACTTTTAAATAATTCACATCTATTACAAATAATAAGAAAACACATAAACAAAACTAAATTAAACTTATAGTCACCTGCAAACTGGGCTGACTTTGGTGGGTGGATGACGCTTAATTTCGTCCCACTACAAATTCTGCATCCGTCCGTAAGTGATTGGGATAATTTTCTCGTTTCTATGATGGTTCTCTGAGAAGATTCACGTTGGAGAATCTCCCGTTCTTCGATAACCAATCCCGGGACCACCGTGAAAAATGTGCACACTAATTTCTTCTTCAATTTAACAGAATATAGTACATTCATCATCAATAGAAACAGTTCTTCTCCCATGACGATTCTGGAACAACTGAGCTTAGAACTGAACAAAAGTCTGAGCGAAAGTTTGAGTAGTGCCGCTGCATAATCAAACCTTAGACTGACTGCAGAACATTACTTGTAGACCAGGCTTTAGTGATTGTTCCACATTACAATAACTGCTATAGACCTGATAGTTTCTGTGGCTGCAATGAGACATTCGAAGCACTTCATGAATTTTGTTAAAATACTTATAAGGAAGATAATACTAATAACTTATGATAAATTAAATGTGGAATACACGTACGAATTGTAGCATAGCCATCTTCATGAAATCTGTTATATGCTTTTACGAGGGAAGACAGCGTGATCCCGGGTAAGTCAGTTTTATTTACTACACAGAATCTCTAACGTAACAGTGGTACATAAGTCATGTAATTACAGTTATAATGAACGTAACCAACGATAGTGGTCAAGCCATTCGGAATCAGCGTATCAGATGCAAATTTATTGTGACTTTTTTTCATAATAAAAAGAATTTTATAGCTGGTGCTTCTTCAATCACTGTCAGTTTCCCCCTGATGAAATCACCTAATGAATTTATTGTCTTTATCGCCTGTGAGTGCTTCGGAAATTTTTTACACTCATTTACAGGGTGACCAAAGGGTAAATAAACAGTTCAAAACTCAATATTCTTAGGAATTGGAAATTTGTGATAAGGTCTTATGAGACCAAACTGCTGAGGTCGCCGGTCACTAAGCTTATACACTACTTAATCTAAGTTAAACTAACTTACGCTAAGAATAACACACACACACACACCCATGCCCGAGGGAGGACTCGAACTTCCGACGGGGGAAGCCGCGGGGACCGTAACAAGACGCCTCAGACGGCGCGGCGATCCCACGTGGCAATAATCCAAGGCATAGTGTAGATAGAGAGGTAAAAATTGACACACATGACCGAAATGGCTTGGGGCTCAATTGAAACCAAAAGAAAGTGCACAAAAAGACCAACATATGGTGTTTCACATGATCAAAAGCAATAATCACCATCAAAGTCGATTTTTTCAAAGACGATGTTTTTTGTAAGAAATTTTTAGAAGCTTGCGGGATGTGTACGGAGCGACAGTGATCGAAGGCATGGTGAATCGTTTGGCGAGGCTTCTGTCATCATCGCAACAAGGTCACGCAAACCTGTCAGACCTCCCGCACACAGCTGTGACTCCTGCAGCGTTAAAACGTGCGGATACTTTCATTCAAGCTGATCGAAGCATCACAATAAAACGCAAGGTCTCACTCAAATTTGTTCACCCGAGAGGATCACACGTAACTTCTTTGGACTGTTCTTCGTCACCTGCCATACAGCCTGGGCCTCGCACTTTCCGACTTCCACCTGTTGGGCATAATAAAGGATGTACTCCGCGGAAAGCAGTGCGTGGTTTTTGGAAAGGTTATTAATGCAGCAAAACGTTGGCTCCGACGTCGAACTGAAGAGTGGTACCGTATGGATATACAGACCCTGACAGTAAGGTGACTGAAGGCCGTGGCACTGAACGGAGATAGTGTTGAAAAATAGGGTTTCGTATACAAAAGATTGGAGAATAACATGATGTACTGGAATCTTCGATCGAACCAACCTGCTTTCAATAAGATATCTTCTGCGTTACTTACAACTCTCAGAACCGCCCAAGACAAATAAAAACTCGTGTCAGCTCTTGCCGCAAAAATATCGCAGTGGACCATGTCGATAATATTACAGAAATTCGGCTTTAAATAAAAATGCCCTTCTTCTCTTGCGCCATAGGGTTGAGGAAGGGAACAGCGGATCCACAGTGAGGAAATGGCAGACTAGTACTACTACATTGTACAACGTACGCTTGATGATGGAGAAAAAATGTAATTGTAGATGTATATACATTGTTCTCTTTAAAAGGGTTTGTTCCTGACGCGGACTTTTGTCTGTAAACAAGCCTGAGAGGGACCAGAACTACACAACATTTAATTTTCTGTACGTTTCCGAAACGTGGAGAAAAAACCTACCGTTAACGTCTTTTTTGTGTTTATGTAGCTACTAAATTCGAGGCAGCGCTTTTACTTGTCGGTATGAAAATCCATTTTTACATTTGGAGTAACTCGCAGTTAAACGTGTGTTCGCAAGTTTCAGTAGTCTCTAGGGACAAATTACGGCCATAATCATACGTTACTTTCCTGAGTGTTTCGTGAATGCTGCGAGATATAATTAATGACGGCTTTTGCGTGCTGGTGTTACAATGCAGGAAAACGGTAGTGTTGAACTTACTCTATTAACGGAAAAGTATGTGCTGGAAGGTGAAGATGCTTGATTGAGAATCTGAAAAGGTCTTGAGATATCTGCCAAATATATTATCTTCCAGGACAAATTATGATTATGTTTGGACAGTAATTCATAGCGAACTAGAGCCATTTTCACTGAATGCATTGTGGATAGACGTATTATCATTATATTTCACAGCGTCGTCAGCAAAAAAAGGAAAAAGAGTCAGATATTTGGTTCTCGCAGTTATTGATTCTGACTAGGGGTCGTACAGAGGAGGTTTACGCAATTCTGAAAGTTACTGAACAGCTATCGGACTTTTCGGGAATGATAAAGTTACAGTTCCACTTTGGCTTCAAAATGGTTCAAATGGCTCTAAGCACTATGGGACTTAACATCTGAGGTCATGAGTCCCCTAGAACTTAGAAGAACTTAAATCTAACTGACCTAAGGACATGACACACATCCATGCCCGAGGCAGGATTCGAGCCTGCGACCGTATCAGTCGCGCGGTTCCGGACTGAAGCGCCTTGAACCGCTCGGCTACAACGGCCGGCCGACTCTAGCTTCTTTGAGGGACATGTGGGGTCGTACAACTAAGCTTTCGCAGTTTTTACTGTTCCTGAACAGATAGTTTTACATAGTTGGAATTTTCGGGATAGGTAAACTGAAAGATTTTTTTAAAAAATGAAAATGTTTCCGTTTACCTCTAAGTCTCTCATTATACATTTATTTCATGCTGATGATGGATTTCATGCGGACGTCTCATTATTCATTTATTTCACACTTGATGTTGGATTCCAAGCGTAAGTTGTGATAGTTTGAAATAAAATGAAAAATACAAAACTATACAATGTCGTTGAGCCGTGCGTGGCTCATGTTCCTGCCATCTATTAGGTAGCATCTTGTTTTACAGTACGGCCACCTCGTCATTTTAAATTTCAATTACTGGTGTCACTGAATTACTATCTTGCCTGCCCATGAGTGGTAGCAGCAACGCGTATCGATATTTGCCCTGCCGTATTATCTTTGCTGTACGGCTATTACTTCCCGGTAGTGGTGTGTCGTGGAGGGAGATCGGACCTCGAGCGATTGGAGTTGGAAGGCGGGAGAAGTGCAGTCGGGACGTAGCAGCAGTCGTGGACGGAGCGCTAGGGAGGCGCGGACAGCCAGTACTCGCCGACCGCTCGCGACACGGGATGAAATGTCCGACGGACGGAGATGGCAACGGGATCGACCGCTGGTCGGTTGTTCAGTTAGTCGCTTCTTTGGGCGACGTGTATTTGGTTCTTTGACCGTTTCTGGGTGTCGTCACTGGGTACGTGGCTCGGTTCCTTCTTGTGCGGAGACGTCGTGGCCAACGGGCAAGAGTTACCTCTGCATGACTGAGTCCGAGCCAGTGTGCCCGGATCGCCGTGTCCCCCAGTTTCCGACTGAGAACAGACACACATGGTTTGAGTGCCAACGACCTTGGTTGGTAGATGGTCGGTTGTCTGTTCAGACGACGTGTGTTTCGTCACCGACTGTCCTTCGTGTTTGTGTGTGTGTCCGCCGGTGATTTGTTCTAGTTGTTCATCAGTGATTCGTTTTACGACTGTTCGAGTTTCTTGTGGCAGTGTTTCGTACAACACTGTGTACTCTGTGTCAGTCCGACTGAGCAATGTTTTCAATGCTGTAATGCTGTCTGCGTACTGCAGTAGCCAGTTGGTCGATTGCGACAGAGCAGCGAGTGAGTTTTTTCTTACAGTGTTGATGCTATCCGCCACGGCACGTAGTTCCACAGCTATTGCGATGTTCATGTATGTCAGTACTTATTGTGCCTTAGCTTAATAACAAACTAATATTTGAAGACGAGTATTACTAGTCTCTTCGTCTCGTTTGGTTGAAGTATTTTTGGTCTCCTGACAGAAAACACGTAATAGGTTGGTTCGCCAGCTGTCTATCGGTTGGGTTGCCTTCCGATTAAGAGACTGTTGGTCAGGATGCCTGTCTCGCCTAAACGGCCGTTTGAGTTACAATTCCAGGCCGACCCTTGGAAACTTCTGAGCGCCGTTGCCTGTCTGTTACATAGTAACTTCCCTGTATGAGTCTTAATATTTTGGTTATGTGTGGCCAGCCGAGTTTTAATTTATCCTCAATTAATGTTCTTGTCTTGCCCTTAAGGCATGTGGTTGTTATCTTTGATATGGGGCCTTCAGCCTAATTTTTTATGAGGTGTTTTAAGATAAGGCTTTCTGCCTTTTCAATCCAAACTCTTTTCTAGGCCTTAGGCCGTTAAACATATTTTGTTGGTATGTGGCCTTCAGCCGAGTATTAACATCTCTTAAATTAATGTTCTTGTCATCCCCTTAAGGCATGAGATTCTTATTCTTAATTTTATATGAAATGTTCTACGTTACGACCTTCTGCTTTTTAAAATTGAACCTTTTCTTTTAAGGGCTTAAGACGTTAATTATTTGCTGATGTGCGGCCTTCAGCCGAGTTTCAATATCTCTTAAATTAATGTTCTCGTCTTGCCCTTAAGGCATAAGATTGTTATACTTTGGGTTTAAGATAAGGGCTTCTGCCTTTGATTGAAACTCTTCTTATTGCCTTGTAACACTACCCAAAACAGCTTTGCTGTGCTGGTACTGCGAACGGCTGAAAGCAAGGGGAAACTACAGCCGTAATTTTTCCCGAGGGCATGCAGCTTTACTGTATGGTTAATGATGATGGCGTCCTCCTGGGTAAAATATTTCGGACGGAAAATAGTCCCCCATTCGGACCTCCGGGCGGGGACTACTAAAGAGGACGTCGTTATCAGGAGAAAGAAAACTGGCGTTCTACCGATCGGAGCGTGGAATGTCAGATCCCTTATTCGGGCAGGTGGGTTAGAAAATTTAAAATGGAAAATGGATAGGTTAAAGTTAGATTTAGTGGGAATTAGTGTGGAGTGTGTACCCAGCATAGTGAATGCATTATTGTGGCCAAAATAGACACGAAGCCCATGCCTACTACCGTAGAACAAATTTACATGCCAACTAGCCCTGCAGATGATGAAGAAATTGATGAAATGTATGATGAGATAAAAGAAATTATTCAGATAGTGAAGGGACACGAAAATTTAATAGTCATGGGTGACAAGAATTCTAGAGTAGGAAAAGGGAGTCAAGGAAACATAGTAGGTGAATATGGATTGGGGGTGAGAAACGAAAGAGGAAGCCATCTGCTAGAATTTTGCACAGAGCATAAATTAATCATAGCTCACACTTGGTTCGAGAATCATAAAAGAAGATTGTATACATGGATGAATCCTGGAGATAATAGAAGGTATCTCATAGATTATATAATGGTAAGACAGAGGTTTAGGAACAAGTTTTAATTGTAAGACAATTCCAGGGGCAGATGTGGACTCTGACCACAGTCTATTGGTTATGAACTGTAGATTAAAACAGAAGAAACTGCAAAAAGGAGATGGGACCTGGATAAACTGACTAAACCAAAGGTTATGCAGAGTTTCAAGTAGAGTATAAGTGAACAATTAACGGGAATGGGGGAAAGAAATACAGTAGAAGAAGAATGGGTAGCTCTGAGGGATGAAGTAGAGAAGGCAGCAGAGGATCAAGTAGGTAAAAAGACGAGGGCTAGCAAAAATCCTTGGGTAACAGAAGAAATACTGAATTTAATTGATGAAAGGAGAAGACATAAAAATGCAGTAAGTGTAGCAGCAAAAAAGGAATACAAACGCCTCAAAAATGAGATCGACAGGAAGTGAAAACTGGCTAAGCAGGGATGGCTAGAGGACAAATGTAAGGGTGTAGAGGCTTATCTCACTAGGGGTAAGATAGATATTGCCTACAGCAAAATTAAAGAGACCTTTGGAGAAAAGAGAGCCACTTCTATGAATATCAACAGCTCAGATGGAAACCCAGTTCTAAGGAAAGAAGCGAAAGCAGAAGGGTGGAAGGAGTATATAGAGGGTCTAGACAAGGGCGGTGTACTTGAGGACAATATTATGGAAATCGAAGAGGATATAGATAAAGATCACATGGGAGATACGATACTGCGTGAAGAGTCTGATAGAGCAGTGAAGGACCTGAGTCGAAACAAGGCTCCGGGAGCAGACAACATTCCACTGGAACTACTGACGGCCTTGGGAGAGCCAGTCATGATGAAACTGTACCATCTGGTGAGCAAGATGTATGAGACAGGCGAAATACCCTCAGACTTCAGGAAGAATATAATAATTCCAATCCCAAAGAAAGCAGGTGTTGACAGTTGTGAAAATTACCGAACTATCAGTTTAATAAGTCACAGCCGCAAAATACGAACGCGAATTATTTACAGACGAATGGAAAAACTAGTAGAAGCCGACCTCGGGGAAGATCAGTTTGGATACCGTAGAAATATTGGGACACGTGAGGCAACACTGAAACTACGACTTATCTTAGAAGAATGATTAAGGAAAGGCAAACCGACGTTTCTAGCATTTGTAGACTTAGAGAAAGCTTTTGACAATGTTAACTGAAATACTCTCTTTCAAAGTCTAAAGGTGGCAGGGGTAAAATACAGGGAGCGAAAGGCTATTTACAATTTGTACAGAAACCAGATGGCAGTTATAAGAGTTGAGGGTCATTAAAGGGAAGCAGCGGCTGGGAAGGGAGTGCAACAGGATTGTAGCCTCTCTCCGATGTTATTCAATCTGTATATTGAGCAAGCAGTGAAGGAAACAAAAGAAAAATTCGGAGTAGGTATTAAAATCCATGGAGAAGAAATAAAAACTTTGAGGTTCGATGATGACATTGTAATTCTGTCAGTGACAGCAAAGGACCTGGAAGGGTAGCTGAACGGATTGGACATTGTCTTCAAAGGAGGATATAAGATGAACATCAACAAAAGCAAAACGAGGATAATGGAATGTAGTCAAATTAAGTCGGGTGATGATGAGGGAATTAGATTAGGAAATGAGGCACTTAAAGTAGTAAAAGAGTTTTGCTATTTGTGGAGCAAAATAACTGATGATGGTCGAAGTAGAGAGGATATAAAATGTAGACTGGCAATGGCAAGGAAAGCGTTTCTGAACAAGAGAAATTTGTTAACATCGAGCATAGATTTAAGTGTCAGGAAGTCGTTTCTGAAAGTATTTGTATCGAGTGTAGCCATGCGTGGAAGTGAAACATGGACGATAAATAGTGTGGACAAGAAGAGAGTAGAAGCTTTCGAAATGTGGTGCTACAGAAGAATGCTGAAGATTAGATGGGTACATCACATAACTAATGAGGAGTTATTGAATTGGGGAGAAGAGCAGTTTGTGGCACAACTTGACAAGAAAAAGGGGCCGTTTGGTAATACATTCTCTGAGGCATCAAGGGGTCACAAATTTAGCATTGGAGGGCAGCGTGGAGCGTAAAAATCGTAGAGGGAGACCAAGAGAAGAATACACTAAGCAGATTCAGAAGGATGTTGGTTGCTGTAAGTACTAGGAGATGAAGAAGCTCGCACAGGATAGAGTAGCATGGAGAGTTGCATCAAACCAGTCTCAGGACTGAAGACCACAACAGCAACAGCAACAACATGCTGCTTCCAGCCAAATTCCATTGAAATTAAATTGCTGAGGACTTCAGTTTTTTTACATTGAAGATTTAGAAAATACTCTTAGGTGAAACCTCCACAAGAACCTTGTGTTTCAATTTTTGCTTACGCCTTGTGTCTTGGATTTTGAGTGTGGCCTTCGGGCGATCTAAGGTTAATCAAAGGAGGTCGATTAAGGTTTTGAGTGTTTTGCACCCTGTTGTAATACTGTGTGTAGATGAATAAAGTGTGTATGTTGAGTGCAACTGACAGGAACTCATTTTGTCCCCTTTACACAACGTAGTCCGCTCTATCCTGCTAGCCCAGGCATTTCCGTCGTTCAAAATGAACGTCAAGATTGTAGTCCCCGACGAAAGAAAAACATAGCGAAGGCTGATTGGTTTAGTTTAGAAGGCTACTCGTTCGATAAAGTAGCTGGACCACTGTAATTAAAATTATGAAAGTATAAAACTAGGGTGTACACTGTACACAGGATTTGAGTGTCCCCTTCTGTACGCCATTGAAATAAATCGACAGCTTTCTGACCCTCACCATTTTCATTCATTAATAACAGCTCGAAGAACTTGAATTACGTACCTCTCTTTATGCGAAGATTCGTTTCGTCTTCTTGTCATAAATCAAGCCATATACAAAGTGTATGGTTGCTGTCTGTCTTCAAGGCACTTAACCCACAGACGTGCTTAACCACAAAATAATTGGTATTGCGGTACTTTCTCTTGGATTATGTCCATTAAACTGCAAATTAATATGTAACAGAGTAATTCGATACTTTTGTTCCGCACCGTTATTGGTTAATTTATTGATGATTAGAAGTAACTTGTGAATTACATTTTCTCATTTTATTACGTCTGTATCAGTGTTTCTTATTCAGGGCAATGGAGACAAATACTTGCGACTGTGTGGAGCTGTAGGTGGTAAGTTATATTAATGTGTAAGAATGTGCACTTATATTAACAAATGAGGCACCGGATGGCCTGTCACATTAACGTGACCACCTGCGAAAAGCCTGGAAAACCACCTTTTTCAGCGCGGACCACTGCGAGACATGGGAGTCGTGGAGATCCTGGAACATGCTGACAGTGGCGCGGAGCCATGTCGGCTCCAGAGCCGGGCCTAGCTGCGCTTGGTGTCTCAGCTGAAAATCTCCATCACGAACGGCCCACTCGAGGTGGTATCACAGATTCTCGAATGGGAGTTTACTGGCCAGGGGAGAACGTAAACTCTTCCTGCTGCTCTTCTAACCACGCACTTACATTACGAGCTGTGTGGCATGCTGTATTGTTCTGCTGGTAGATGGCATCGTGCCGAAGAATAACGAACTCTGTGCTGTGACGGACATGGTCCACTAGCAAAGAGGCATACTGTTGTTGGTCCATTGAAAAAAATGGTGCAAATGGCTCTGAGCACTATGTGACTTAACTTCTGAGGTCATCAGTCGCCTAGAACCTAGAACTAATTAAACCTAACTAACCTAAGGACATCACACACATCCATGCCCGAGGCAGGATTCGAACCTGCGACCGTAGCGGTCACTCGGTTCCAGACTGTAGCGTCTAGAACCGCACGGCCTCTCTGTTGGTCCATTGAACCTTCCAGAATGGCGAGATCACCCTGGGTACACACTCCAGCCTGGGCACTTCAGACGTGTATTACAGGGTGTTTACCCTCAGATGGCTAACGCCGTACACGCCAACCGCCATTGATGGAGTATAAAACATGATTTATCTGAAAGGGCCGCTTTTGCCACTCAGTGGACGTCCAGTTGTGGCGCTGAAGTGCAAATTCCAGGCTTCGTCACTGACGAACGGTGGTCAGCATGGGTGCTCGAACCATGTGGTTGACCATTCGCATTAACGTTCACTGTACGGTGGTTGAACAGACACTTTCAGTAGCCCCTTGGTTCATCTGGGCGGTCAGTTACTCGACAGTTGCTAGTCTGTTCGTCGTTACACTTCTCCGCAGCTGTATCTCAGCCCAATCACCTACGGCCCACGCTACACCACATTGCCTTAGCGCCGGTTTTGGATAGCACCATTTCGCCATGCGCGATACATATCTACGGCGGCGGCACGCGAAAATTTACAAACTTAGTAGTTTCAGAAATTTCCACACTTGGCGCGAAAGCGAATGATCGTGACCCTCTGACCCTCTCGCTGTCCCTCCAAACACTCTTTATACGAGGCCTAAAAAAAAAAAAAAAAAAAAAAAAAAAACCCGGAGCTTCGCCCACAAAATTTTTCTACGCTTACTTTTTACACTTCTTCGAATTACTCTCCTCCACAGTTGTTACTCCGCTCCTAAAGTTGTTGGCACTTCGGTGGCAGCCTTGCTGGATTGCGTGAAGCGCCATCTGCAAATTTTCTTTTATCCGTGAATCGTTGCTAATGTTCGTCCATTCAACGGGGTTTTCAACTTTGGAAATATAAAAACACCACAGGAATACGGTCTGGAGAGTACAGAGTATGAGGCAACACAGTGATTTCGTTATTTGTGTGGTAGTCAACGGGATGACTTCAACAGAAGCAAGCCTAACTTCAGGTGTGCCCCAGGGCAGCGTAATAGATTCGCTGGTTTTTACATAAACGATCTGGTTGATGGTATTGACAGCGGCATTGGACTGTTTGCTGATGATGCTGTAGTCTACAGGAAAGTAGTATCACACGAAAGTTGTGAACAAATCAATGAGGATTTGCAGAAAATAAATGCGTGGTGTAATGACTGGCAGTTATCTCTCAATATTACTAAGTGTAGCCTGCTGCGTATAACAAGGCGAAAATCCCCATTAGTGTACTAGTACAAAATAAATGCCCAGTCTTTGGAAGCAGTAACATCCGCCGGGTATCTGGGTGTGACTATTCGAAATGACCTCAAATGGAATTATCAGATTACACAAGGAACGGGTAAGGTAAACTCTAGATTGCGGTTTATTTGTACAGTCCTGAAGCGATGCTGTCCTTCAGCAAAGGAAATAGCTTACAATACGTCAGTTCGTGCTGTCTTAGAGTATTGTTCGTCTATATGGGACCCTTACCAGTTGGGTATGATTCAAGAGATTGAGAAGGCCCAAAGAAGAGCGGCAAGTTTCGTGACTGGTACATATAGCCATCGCGAGAGCGTTACAAATCTCATGGAAAGTTTGAAGTGCGACACACTTGCAGATAGACGGCGCGCTAAACGGAAGGGGCTGATCACTAAATTCCG
This sequence comes from Schistocerca serialis cubense, assembly GCF_023864345.2. Classification (NCBI taxonomy): domain Eukaryota; kingdom Metazoa; phylum Arthropoda; class Insecta; order Orthoptera; family Acrididae; genus Schistocerca; species Schistocerca serialis. The sequence continues at coordinate 1,222,289,430 of NC_064638.1, read as the reverse complement.
AAATCCGATCTTCACCGAGAATGTAGAGCATATATTACTACCACCAACTTTCAAATCGCTCAATGATCAACATTCAAAGATAAGGAAAATTAGAGCTCGTACTGAGGCGTTCAGACAGTCGTTCTTCCCTCGCGTGATACGCGAGTGGAATAGAGGGGAAGAATATGACTTTGTAAAGAATTGTGCCCTCCACCACACACCGCTTGGTGGCTAGTGGAGTATATATGTAGATGTCGATGTAGACACCAACAGGGTTGAACGTGCGGATGCGTTATCGTGATGCGAGAGCCATGTACTCTCTCGCCACATTTCAGTCTGTTTCCTTCTCATATTTTCTCAAAGGCGCGATAGTACTCCCGATCAACATTTTGTCGCTGTCGGAAAAATTCATGATGAACTAATCCTTCAAAGTCAAAGAAAACTGTCAGTATGGCTTTGACATTTGAAATGACGCGATGAGCTTTTTTTGATCGTGGAGTGCCTTTGCATTCGATTGTGAAGATTGAACCTTGGGCTCAACATCATAACTGTAGAGCCACGTCTCATCACCAGTTATGGTTCCCTTAAGGAACATCTCGTTCCCATTTGGGCGATCCAAATGTACTTCACAGATTTCGAGGTGAAGGTCTTTCTGGTCTTGACTCATGAAAGGTAGGACGAACGTCGCTGTAACACGGTGCATCCTAAGATGCTGTGTCAAGATTTCATGACATGATCGAACTGAAATTTTACATTCGTCTGCAGTCTCTCGTACAGATAGTCTTCATTTGGCAAGCACAATTACGTTGACGTTAAGGACACGAACTTCGTCGGTAGGCGTCGAAGGACGCCCTGAACGAGGGTCAACTTTAACTTCCATCCGCCAGTTTTTAAGCTATGTGAGCCATTCGTAACACCGAGTGCGGCTTGAACACTCTTCACGTAGGCTTCCTGCATTATTTGTCGTGTCTCTGTAATTGTTTTCTTGAGGTTCACGCAAAACATAATGCTGACGCGGTGCTCCTCTAACTCTGCCATCTCGAAAATGCTCAGTACAGCTCTGATCAATAAACGAAATATATACAACAATGAAACTTTCAGCAGTTACACATTAGGCACAGGCGTGTGCAGGGATGCAAACCGCACTTCGCTCCAACACCCAACTGGCGCCAATTTACGAATGTTCCGGAACTTTTTGAACAAAACTCGTGTATCCTCCTCTGCAAGTGTTGCCATCTGCCCTCTGTGAGTGGTTACTGCACGTTGACGTCTAACAAAGGCGCTGGTCACATTAATATGGCTGGACTATGTATAAATAACTCCTCATTATAGGTAATTGGTTACTGTATTAACTGTGCATCGCACGTGGTTTTGTAAATGTCGACACCTACTGAAACACACTTTTTGTCTTTAGACTATGTCTGAGTAGCTATATTCTCTCGATCAGCATGCAGCCGAGAATTCTACCACAGTTTAAGATCACTTAGAACATTAATTTTTAAAAAAAAATACGAAGTAAAACTTCGCGCAAGACGAAATTGCTCGCGTTTCGCAGCACCGCCGTAACGCGTGATGAGAAAGGACGAAGCGAGAGAAAAAGGAAAGCCGCTTCTTGTCGACCGACGTTCTACACGACTGGAGATCTTGGGATTTCGTGAAATCTCCAATCAGGGTTTCGAGCTCCCAATGGAATTATTCGGAGAAATTCCGACGGCACGCCAGGAATCTTAATCATAACGGCAACAGCTGAGGTTCGCCGCGAGAATACTAATGGATGGAAGGAGGGGGCTTGCGGAAAGAGTGCGCTGGTACGCCGCCCTTGTCGCAGTCAGGTCGCCTTAACATTCGTTAAGCGGAGCCGCGGGCCTTGTTATTTGCGAGGCCGGTTTCTCCGAGGCGCCTCAAATTTCAGTTAAATCCATCTGCATTTGCATTCCGCAAGTGATGCCGTAATGGATAAAGCGCGAACAAGGTGGAGTTCTCTTATTTCATCGCCCTTAGGAGAGAATGGAAAAAAAATGTTTCTTTTACGTGTACTGCCCAGGAGAGTCAACTCAGAGGTGTGGGAAATTGCAACTCGGTGGTTACGCCTACCTACATGCACACTATGATGACTAGTGCTACGACAGCTCAGTGTAATACGAAACTGACCACTAGATGCTACGTGAGGTGGAGCTGCCAGTATAAGAGGAGGTGGGGAAAGTTGTGCTGTCAGTTGAGGAGCACTAACACCAGAATAAAAAAAATGGTTCAAATGGCTCTGAGCGCTATGGGACTTAACTGCTGAGGTCATCAGTACCCTATAACTTAGAACTACTTAAACCTAACTAACCTAAGGACATCACATACATCCATGCCCGAGGCAGGATTCGAACCTGCCACCGTAGCGGTCACCTGGCTCCAGACTGTAGAGCATAGAACCGCTCGGCCACTCCGGCCGGCAACAGCAAAATAGGTCGGTCAAGTGAACTTATTGGTTTCAGACGTAAACTGGTCATTGGATAGAAAGCAGTAACAAGAGAGGTCACTGACTTCAAACGTTAACTGGTCGCAGGATAGAGAAGCAGTAACAGGAGAGGTCATTGACTTCAAACGCTGACTGGTCATTGGATATAGGAGCAGTAACAGGGGAGGTCATTGACTTCAAACGCTGACTGGTCATTGGATACAGGAGCAGTAACAGGAGAGGTCATTGACTTCAAACGTTGACTAGTCATTGGATAGAGAAGCAGTAACAGGAGAGGTCATTGACTTCAAACACTGACTGGTCATTGGATAGAGAAGCAGTAACAGGAGAGGTCATTGACATCAAACGTTGACTAGTCGTTGGATAGAGAAGCAGTAACAGGAGAGGTCATTGACTTCAAACGCTGACAGATCGTTGGATAGAGAAGCAGAAACAGGAGAGGTCATTGACTTCAAACGTTGACTAGCCATTGGACGTCACCAGAGTAGCAAACCCGTGAGCCACATTTCAACCCTTCTAAAGCTGCTAAAGTCGATAGCGGCGTGACTGAGAAGGTGAACGTGAAGGAACTATAGAGATGAAAAAATCCGTCCGGTTAATACCGATACCTTAATTCGGTTCTCATCCGAAGCTATTTTTCGGTATTTGATTGGTATCGGTGAAGGTTTTACTATCAACAATTATAGTCAGAATGAGATTTTCACTCTGCAACGAAGTGTGCGCTGATATGAAACTTCCTGGCAGATTACAACTGTGTGCCGGTCCGAGACTCGTACTCGGGACTTTTGCCTTTTGCAGGAAAGTGTTCTACCATCTCTTTTTTTTCTATCGGTTATTTATTCCACAAAAACAGTAACAAAAATGGCTAAAATGAAATGACATAAATAAGGTGACTGATAATTGCAGTCATAAATTACAATATTCAGAGAATGAGGAATCATATCCAGTCTTTAGCAATAGCACGCATTTAGCACCTTCACTGTGACCTTCAACTGGTGCAGTTCAGCATGCACATTTTCTTCTTCTGGAGCCTGAGGTTCCTCATCATCATTTCCCAGATCCAAATTAATCATTCAGTAAATCCTTGATGTGTGTTCCTTCGCCGGCCGGTGTGGCAGAGCGGTTCTAGGCGCTTCAGTCTGGAACCGCGCGACCACTACTGTCGCAGGTTCGAAGCCTACCTCTGGCATGGATGTGAGTGATGTCCTTAGGTTGGTTAGGTTCAAGTAGTTCTAAGTTCTAGGGGACTGTTGACCTCAGATGTTAAGTCCCATAGCGCTCAGAGCCATTTGAACCATTTTTATTTATTTATTTATTTATTTATTTTTGTGTTCTTTCCAGGGTAAATTACGTGGTCAGAAGAGCAGTCCCGAACAGCTACATCGCAAAATCCTTCACTTCCTTGTTATTTTTGTCAGTTCCAGCCTGCTAAACGCATCCTTAGGGAGTTCAAGATCTTCCTTTATATCAGACAACAGATGTTTGCCGTCATATTCTTGTATCTGCTGTACAACTGATTTATTTTTCATTTGTGACTTGCAGGTGAGGTTAGGTTCGGGAACGTGAGCCAACCCATTCCTTCTCTACTAGGAATCCAGTTCCTAGCCTATACCGATTCTGTTGAAGACAATTCGGAGCATGTTACCATATTTCTTATTGTGATTCTGACACTTAAGTGTTTTCTCGAATTCATGTTCCATATACATCTTGTATTGAATATGTTCTTCGCTCCCAATAGTGTTAAAAACGTAACTTATATATTTGCCCATTAACCAAATCACTGCGTTATTTTTTGTCTGAGGGTAGTAAATTTCTTCTGGTCTGAAGAAAATGTTAGTCGATACATTGTTTGTTGAAGTTCTTGTTATTTGAGCAATTTTCTCCCCGGTCCACCTCCAGTTGATAATCCGATCTCCAGATGTGTATCGATGAGGCACACTATCAACGAGGCAGCATTTGCTGCAGAGGTTAGTGTCACTCAAACCGATGGCATATAGACGCTCATTAGTGCTGATGATATTATTGACTACTTTGTATTACGCTGTTCTCACGTCAGACGGAAGAACGACACACGCCGCCTCCTCACTGTTTCAATTCTGCCAATTCGGAGAAAGGCAAAGGTTCCGAGTTTGAGTCTCAGTCCGGTACACAGTTTCAATCTGCCTGGAAGTTTCAAAAATTATAGTGTTTATTATTAGGCTGGCGAAAGTTCTACTATCAAAAATTATTATTATGCCATAAGAAGTACGGAAATGTGTGAAAGCATTATCTCTGTCAATATTATCGTTGTCTATACTTTTCCCCAAAAATTCCTAGTCTGTCTAGTATAACTTTATTTTCGTTATCATAAAATTTGATATGTAGCCGTACAACTTGAACTATGAAAACCCTTATTCCTACATGTGAGTATTCAAACATTTCCTTGAGCTTGCTACTATGTCAGTATTCTGATAGAAAACAAAATACAGATATGAATTACTCTTCCTAGAAAGCATGAAAAATCGGGTGTCTTATATCTACTAATAATTATACCGTAATGTTTCGGCGCGCAACAGACAGTTTATCACATCTTGCCGGTGCAACTGCTTGCATACTTTGGATCCAGGGACATGCTAAAACAATTTTAAAAATTCTTTGATCCATGCGGAGCTGGAATGTATCGTCACAACTTCTTATGCAGCTATTCCCCTCTTTTTTTTTATAGACATTAAATGATCAGAATGGGTTTAGTCAACAAGCCTTAAGTGGTGTAAAAAATGAAAGCAGTCAATAAAAGCTTTTAATTTTTAATATTCTGAATATTGACTGCTCACTCACTCACAAACTTTAATCACACCTTTCATTTCCTTGGACAGATTAGCAAAAACTTTAATTATTCCGAAAGTCTTTAATCAATAATCCCATATGTGGTCACAACAAAGATACGAATATTACCTTTAGTGTATGCACATACAAATCTGACAAAATCCATCCAGTGCGCAAGCATGCAAGAACTGTTCCCAGCAAAAAGGCAAGTTACCAAAAGTCCTCGATTAATACGAAAAATCTCCTCTGGCGCCACTAGCAAGGTCAGGGCAGGCGGCGACCTCTCTTGATCACGCCAGGCAAGGTCCGACTACGCTCAACAACTGTTCGCTCGCTACAACTCGCGATAATAACCAGTGGTATCTCAGACCCAGAGTTTGTGTATGTACCCAACAACAGAGTCGATAGCTATCTTCTTTTAAAAAAAATAATAGTATGAACGACAACTTCCATCGGTTATAACAGGTGTTTTTCACTTTTTACTCATTATAGGCGAATAATAAACCGAAATATCACAGTGGCAGTACCAAAATTTTTCGTTTTTAAGTAAACCTTTTTTCAAAAGTGGAGTAATTTTTATTCGTGAAATTTGCATTGATTTCAAATATTACGTTAGTACAGAAAATAGGAAAAGCAATCAGTGCTATCTTAATAACAATGCCGACCGAAACGAGCAACAAATCCATGGCATAAGAATTGGAACAGCACTGCTCAGACAAGAAGGCCTCTGTTGCTGTGTGTTGCGTTTACGTGCAGTGTGCAAGACTAGCCCCCACCTCATCTGTATGGTAGTTTTTCGCCGACGTCGCTGGACGTACTTGTGTTGCAGAGTGGTATCACCCCTCGTTTATAAATATTTTCACGAAGCGATGGAACAATGAAGTACGAAGCTACGTTTCCTTGAAAAGAGTAAGGATGTTTTTACCATTTCTATGAAATGATAAAAGAGGAACAAAATTATGGCTAAAAGTAATAAATTAAGAAATGACCAGCAATTCATTCACAATACGCAATAAAAACAGAAAGTAACTGAACTCCTTCCTGTGTCCACGAAATATGCCTTTATCTGCTTGCAGCACTTGAAAACGGTAAAATTGACGCAAAAAACAGCGTTCTTCAACCCCAGTTTCCACCCTTTAGTACTGACTGTTCGTAATGTGCAAAAGATGGTGTGCTGCCCGATTTTTTGTTGCATCCAACCACTTATCACTTTTCGAGAATACAGGGAATGGTGGGCGGCTTACGTTTTCTTTTGTTTTCCTATTTAATTAAATATTTTGATCCTATATACGTCGAAACTGAGAGAGTCGAATTTTTTCGCTCTTTGTTCGATTTCTACGTTTATTAGTGGAAGAAAGAGGAATAAAAAAACAGAAGGTGATTATTTCAAAAGCCGATTATTTTGAGCGGTTTTAGTATTTAGGTTAAACTGGCGTCTAAAATGGGCGATATAACCGAAAACTGGTTGTTTCAGTGATAAGCGCCGTCTCTAAGAAACAACCACATCTAATCTAAGACCAGACCTCATGAACTAATGCAAGAGTCCATCGAGCTTTCAGGAGGGTGACTGTAAAACATCGTGCAGAATGAGCGGGAGGTATCACTCATGAGTTGAAAAGTGCAACCAACATCCCAGCTTCCACAGTCACTGTGCTTAGGGAGTTAAAAAGATTGGGCTACATTGGTCCTCATAATCGACACATTTCTGTAGTCAATTCTAAGCGACGCTGGAGGTGGCATAAAGGGCGACTTCATTGGACAGCGGGTGCGAAGAAGTGATTTGGAGCGATAAATCACTCTAGTGCAAAAGATGGTGTGCTGCCCGATCTTTTGTTGCATCCAACCACTTATCACTTTTCGAGAATACAGGGAATGGTGGGCGGCTTACGTTTTCTTTTGTTTTCCTATTTAATTAAATATTTTGATTCTATATACGTAGAAACTGAGAGAGTCGAATTTTTTCGCTCTTTGTTCGATTTCTACGTTTATCAGTGGAAGAAAGAGGAATAAAAAAAACAGAAGGTGATTATTTCAAATGCCGATTATTTTGAGCGGTTTTAGTATTTAGGTTAAACTGGCGTCTAAAATGGGCGATATAACCGAAAACTGGTTGTTTCAGTGATAAGCGCCGTCTCTAAGAAACAACCACATCTAATCCAAGACCAGACCTCATGAACTAATGCAAGAGTCCATCGAGCTTTCAGGAGGGTGACTGTAAAACATCGTGCAGAATGAGCGGGAGGTATCACTCATGAGTTGAAAAGTGCAACCAACATTCCAGCTTCCACAGTCACTGTGCTTAGGGAGTTAAAAAGATTGGGCTACATCGGTGCTCATAATCCAACCAACATTCCAGCTTCCTCAGTCACTGTGCTTAGGGAGTTAAAAAGATTGGGCTACATTGGTCCTCATAATCGACACATTTCTGTAGTCAGTTCTAAGCGACGCTGGAGGTGGCATAAAGGGCGACTTCATTAGACAGCGGGTGGGAAGAAGTGATTTGGAGCGATAAATCACTCTAGTGCGAAAGATGGTGTGCTGCCCGATTTTTTGTTGCATCCAACCACTTATCACTTTTCGAGAATACAGGGAATGGTGGGCGGCTTACGTTTTCTTTTGTTTTCCTATTTAATTAAATATTTTGATTCTATATACGTAGAAACTGAGAGAGTCGAATTTTTTCGCTCTTTGTTCGATTTCTACGTTTATCAGTGGAAGAAAGAGGAATAAAAAAGACAGAAGGTGATTATTTCAAAAGCCGATTATTTTGAGCGGTTTTAGTATTTAGGTTAAACTGGCGTCTAAAATGGGCGATATAACCGAAAACTGGTTGTTTCAGTGATAAGCGCCGTCTCTAAGAAACAACCACATCTAATCTAAGACCAGACCTCATGAACTAATGCAAGAGTCCATCGAGCTTTCAGGAGGGTGACTGTAAAACATCGTGCAGAATGAGCGGGAGGTATCACTCATGAGTTGAAAAGTGCAACCAACATTCCAGCTTCCACAGTCACTGTGCTTAGGGAGTTAAAAAGATTGGGCTACATTGGTCCTCATAATCGACACATTTCTGCAGTCAATTGTAAGCGACGCTGGAGGTGGCATAAAGGGCGACTTCATTGGACAGCGGGTGCGAAGAAGCGATTTGGAGCGATAAATCACTCTAGAGCCTGCGGCAATCCGATAAAATGGTTTGGGTTTGGTGATTGCCTGGAGAACGTTATTTGGCATCAAGTGTAGAGCCGACAGTGACATATTGGAGAAGACTGTGTAATGGTATATGGGTGTTCTTCGTGGTCAAAGTGTGGTCCCCTTATTGCGCTTAAGCAATGAGCACCGCGTATAATTCAGGAACGTTTCGGTGTCAGTGATTGTTTGCGTCAACTTGTCAATGTATCTTGTCATAAATCAGCATTCGTAAGGCGATGGTTTCTGGACACTAATATTCCAGAAATGGACCAGCCAGTCCTGAGTCCCGCCATGCACCGAGTGAAACATCTTCGCGGGGAGTTAAAACGTCGACATCTTCGATTCCAGTCCAGATTCCAACGTCCAACATCACCATTTTCTCTGGTTTTTACTTTTTAGGAAAACCGGGCTGCCGTTCTTCCACAGACATTCACCCACCGGAAAGAGTCCTCAGCAGCTTTCAAACCGTTGTAGAGACGAAGCGTGCACGCGCCTCATATTAATGTCCGCTTTTAGGAGTCAGGACACATTGGACTAGATACTGCAGTTGGCCTTGAAAATTAATTTTTCTTTCAGGATGTAGATTAATTTATTGATGGAAAAATGCAGTCACTGGCTACCTGTGGGGATCGTTCGAAACCAGTGTGCCCCAATATTTTTACATCTATATGATTACTCTGCAGTTCACAATATAGCGCCTGGTACACGATTCTTCGAATCACCTTCAAGCAACTTCGTTACCGTTCCAGTCTCGAACAGCGCATGGGAAAAACGAACACTTAAATCTTTCTGTGCAAGCTCTGATTTCTCTTACTTTATTATGATGATCAGAGGTCTCGCAGCAACGAGAAACGTTGTTGTTTAAAGATAACCACTCCAACACTCGTATCATAGCCGTGGCACTTTCTCCAGTGTTTCGCATTAATACAAAGCAAACTGCTCTTCGATGAAATTTCTCAATGCCCTCCTTCAATTGTGTTTGACGAGGATCGCATACAGCACAGCAATAGTCCAGAAGAGTACGGACAAGCGTACTTTAGGCCGTCTCTTTAGTACAAATATTGCATTTTCTGAGTTCCTTGCCAATAAATCGTTGCCTTTGTTTCGCTTTCCCCGGAAAATTACCTCCATGATCGTGCTAATTTAAGTGGATCGTAATTTTAAGTCCTAAGTATTTTATTGAATAAACAGCCTTTTGTGCTGGCTCTGAGCTACGTTGCTATAGCAACACCGTTATTTTAGCCAAGATAGAAACGAAAAATGGTTCAAATGGCTCTGAGCACTATGGGACTCAACTGCTGAGGTCATTAGTCCCCTAGAACTTAGAACTAGTTAAACCTAACTAACCTAAGGACATCACAAACATCCATGCCCGAGGCAGGATTCGAACCTGCGACCGTAGGGGTCTTGCGGTTCCAGACTGCAGCGCCTTTAACCGCACGGCCACTTCGGCCGGCCAAGATAGAAACGAAGCCCATGCCTACCACAGTAGTAAAAGTTTGTATACCAACTAGCTCCACAGATGATGAAGAGATTTAAAAAATGTTTGATGAAGTAAAAGGAATTATCAGATAGACTGATCGCCTTGGGAGAGCCAGCAACAGCCATGATTAAACTCTTCCATCTGGTGAGCAAGGCAAAATACCCTCAGACTTTAAGATGAATAAAATAATTACAATCCCAAAGGAAACAGGTACTGACACGTGTGTAAATTGCCAAACAATCAATTTAATAAGTCATGGTTGCTAAATACTAACATGAATTCTTTACAGACGAATTGAAAAGCTGGTAAAGGTCTACCTGGTGGAAGATCAGTGTGCACACGCGTGGCAGTACTGAACCTACGACTTACCTTAGAAGATGGGTAAGGAAGGGCTAACCTACAGTTCTAACATTTGCAGACTTAGAGGAAGCTTTTGACAAGGTTGACTGGAATGTTATCTTTCAAATTCTGAAGATGGGAGGGGTCAAATACAGGGAGCGAAAGGCTATTTACAATTAGTGTAAGAACCACGTGGCAGTTATAAGAATCGAGGGGTATGAAAGGGAAGCAACGGTTGGGAAGGGATTGAGACAGGGTATCCCCGACGTTATTCAACATGTATATTGAGGAAGCAGTAAAGGAAACCCAGAAGAAAAATTTGGAGTGGGAATTAAAATTTATGCAGAAGAAATAAAATCTTTGAGGTTTGCCGTTGTCAGAGACAGCATAGGACCTGGAAGAGCAGTTGCACGGAATGGACAGTGTCTTGAAATGAGGATAAAAGATGAACATTACGAAAAGCGAAACGAGGATAATGGAATGAAGGAAATTAGATTAGGTAACTGGGGCGCTTACAGTAATAGAGGAGTTTTACTACTTGGGGAGAAAAGTATCTGATGATGGTCGAAGTAGAGAGGAAAGCGTTTCTGAAGAAGAGAATTTTGTTCACATCGTGTATAGATTTAAGTGTCAGGAAGTCTTTTCTGGAAGTATTTGTATGGAGTGTAGTTATGTATGGAAATGAAACATGGACCATAAATAGATTAGACAAAAAGAGAATAGAAGCTTTCGAAATATGGTGCTACAAAAGAATGCTGACGATTAGATGGGTAACTAATGAGGAGGTACTGAATAGAATTGGGGAGAAGAGGAACTTCTGGCACAACTTGACCGGAAGAAGGGATTGATTGGTAGGGTACATTCTGAGGCATCAAGGGATCACCAATTTAGTATCGAAGGGCAGCTTGGAGGGTGAAATGAAATGATCGTACGCCACTGTTCGCCGGGGGACCCCATGCGGGGTGTTCTTCCACCGAAATTGCAAGTTCTTTTTAGCTGACGCCACTTCGGCGCCTTGCGAGTCAATGATGATGAAATGGTGATGAAAGACACGCAACACCCAGTCATCTCGAGGCAGAGAAAATCCCTAACCCCGCCGGGAATCGAATCCGGGAGCCCATGCGTGCGAAGCGAGAACGCTACCGCAAGACCACGAGCTGCGGACAGCTTGGAGGGTAAAAAATGCAGACCGAGACCAAGAGATAAATACAGTAAGCAGATTAAGAAGTTGTAGGTTTTAGTAGTTTATTGGAGATGAAGAAGCTTGCACAGGATAGAGTAGCTTGGAGAGCTGCATCAAACCAGTCTTTAAAGGCCACAACTAAAACAACAACAACAAAGCCTTGGGCCAAGCCGTTGTCTATTCTGGACTTAATTTACATCAGTTCTACACATTTTGTAGAAAAATATTTGTGATAGTCAGATCTCAGAAATCCTGTGGAAGGATAAAATAACTGTCTATATGCTTTAGTTTGTACCATTCCATAAATAGTTACTGAAAATTAAAATTTCCGCGTTATGGCGGACAGAAATATCAGCGATGTTTCCGTTCGTCTCCGCAGCAGCGTGTGCTAAAACTGCTGAAAGATCAAGAATTTGGCAAATGGGAATTACACTTCTATAAATGAAACATGTAACTACATTTGCTGCCTAGTCTCTAAATAAAATTTAACAGAATAATAGACCTGAGCAATTCGCTGTTATTCGTATCGAGTACATCAGAGCAATAGCAAGCGAACAAAATTCAAGACAATGGCAAGAGAGAACAACACGAACAGAAACCGGAGCGATAATCTTATCACACTATTATGTATATTAAATGATAGCAACCAGTGATTACAAGTTGGCTTCTCCTATACAAATCTTTGTTATAGTCCTTAGCAATCAAAAACGAGATATTAGCTAAATGTACATAATTACAGATTTCATCACTGTTTCTAGTGTCAGGATAATATTTCACTTTCAACAGAAATCAATATAGATTTTATATTTACCTGTCAAAGGTATACATGGGAACGCTAAACCTCCAACGACGTCCGAACCTAGTCTTCCTTCGAAAATGCCGCTATTCACGGAGCACCAATGAAGTCAGTGAAACTACTGAAAATAAAAATTGCTGAAATTTTTAATTTTAACCTTTTATAAACATGCGATACATCAAATCACTCATAAATTATCCGATAAGTATTATGCTGTTATCAGTTTCCTTATATCTGTCATAGTTTATTTATAAGAAATATTTTGTTTGGTATTCGTCTGTTTTCGGAGTTGTAGGTGTAAATATTAAGAAATGATTTAAATTATGCATAAAATAATTTCCTATATATCTACATTTTACAGTACGTTGCGTAATTTTATGTTGCTCTATTTAGTTTGTAAGAAAAGCTGTTTGTAATTTTTCGAAATCGATTTTTCAGTTCCTTCTTTAAAAATTTCTGTAAATCTACTACACAGTCCGATAGTGTACTACAAGATATGTAGACATCTCGTTTGTTACAATCGCATAACGCGTTTTCGAGATACTCACTTTTGTATTCCAGGAATTGTTTAGCACATTTAGTTTACAATAACTTATAAACTGATGCGGATATCGAAGGCACGTCTTCACAAGCGTAATCGCCCATCTTTTTGGCTTCGAAAAACCTACTGGCTCTTCGGTGACACAAACTGTATTTTACTAGTTCTGCCGTCAGCTTTAACATTGGACTGGACGCGAAAAGGGATCATGAGAAACGAGTAGCCATTGTGCTGACCAACCGACGGGTTTTTCCTGGTCACCTTAGCGGCCGTAGGAAGTCCAGAGCCAACCCCATCTGTTGAAGCTGGCCCTCCAAGTGTCCTGTCAAGCTGATTTCAGCTGTCCACATGAGTATGACCCGCTCTTAACCGACGTATGTGCTTCCGCGGTCGCTTGTTTGTGATTCAAAGTGTTTTTGGCCTTTACAAAAGGCTCTCATGCTACACTAGTCCGATTCAAGCAAAATGTGTAAGGGATAAGCGGAGAGGTTAAAAGTTGAGGTATCACAGTAGGAGCATGAGCTCAAAGTACTGCAAGTCATATCAGATAACTTCTTCCAGCAAACGACAGTTATTGAATTAATATTTTTAACACTTAGCTAAAATTCCATATTCTTAACTCACGACAACACTCTGTCTTGACCAAATCTGATTTCAGAATTTTATTCCCTAAGTATATGAAATAACAACAATGTTTCGGCATGTTCGTAGTAATTCTGTTTTTATATTCTTTTAACCTCTCTACTTTCTATCAACCTTGTTCATTAACAATTAATAAACATGATTTACATGTCCTCTACTACTCTTCTTTTCGTCACCTTCTAAATTCCCACACCACCGTAGCAGAATTTCGACTAAACGGTCCCTTTTTCTCAAAAGCGTGATCCACAGATTATTTCTTTACGTAAGCTTTTAATCTGTACCTCAGGTCGTATTTAATATTCCACCACTATATATAAGTTTGCAGTTTCTTTCTGTCACAGTTTACCATGATCGACGTTGTGTTTTCGGTAAAACCATTGCTCCAGACGTATACACTATATGATCAGAAGTATCCAGACACCTATTAGTAAAAGCTAATACGAGATATGGCTACCCTTCGCCTTTACAACTGCTTGAATTCTGCTGTGGTCACTTTCAATGAGGTGTAATTATGTGTGTGCAGGAATGGCAAACTTTCTTCCTCAAGAGCCGAAACCAAAGAAGTTAGTAATGTTGGATGTCGAGGGCGGGACAAAGTTGCCGATCTCATCGCAAAGGTGTTCCATTGGGTTCCATTTTGGCCTCGCGGCAGGCACAGTCCATTTAAGTAGTGTTATTATCCACAAACCATTCCCTCGCCAATGTTGCATTATCACAGGATGCAATGTCATGTTGATAGAATCGTCCTCTCCGAATTCTTCATCTTCAGCTCACAGTGTTTCAAAATGTATTCGAATCGTCCCGTATCTAACTAAAAGTGGACCACAACCTATCTATGAGAGACACCCCATACAGTAACACCACCTCCTCCATACTTCACTGTTTGTAGAGCCCCTTGACGAAAGGTAACATCCTAACGCATTCACCAAACGAAAACCATATCATCTGATTGCCACATGGTGTTACACGCTTCACTACATAAATCGTCTCCAGACATCCACTGCCTAGTGGTTTCGCTGTTATCAAGCGTCGCTGAGCGTTGACTGCAGAAATATGTGGCTCATGAGGACCTGTTCGACCATTCCATCCCATTCTTCTTGAATGTCTTCCCAGTCATTTTGCTTGGACTGCTGGTAGCACTTTGGAACTTTAGAGTGATTCCTTCGACTGATTTCACGTGCTTTTTACAACCGCACTCCACAAAGCTCGGCGGTCGCTGTTAGTGACCACATAATGTCTGTCTGGCCTTTCTTTCGCTGTGGTTATTCCTTCCCTTCTCCACTCCAGTCACATATCCAACGGTCATCTTAGGCAACTTTAGAAGGTTTAAAATGTCCCTGATGGATAGAGATATACAATGACTAGTTCAAATCCGAAGTCTCTTAGCTCTGCCGACTGATCCCTCCTGCTGTTAACTGCTTCTCCACTGTTACCACAGTGACAACACAGCCCCTCGTGACATCTAGAGGTCACTTACACATTATATAAGGATGTCCGTACAGTTTCTATCAGATAGTGTACTTTCAGAAACCTCTTTCTCGTAACAGTGTCGATGTCACATACCAGTAGAGCTTTTCTGTCGAAGATAGCTTTCTTAATGTGGGCCCGATTCCCTGTGATTTCTTCGCCACTTCGTCCATGCAATATGAAGTTTCTTCCTAAATTATAGAAATCTTTCATTTTTCCCACTATTTTTTTGCCTTGTATCCTCTCCGTTCCTAATCGACCTACTGGACAGCGATGTAACTGACCGTGAAAACAAATGCCTAACGACATTTTTCAGTGAGTAAGGCTATCGTTACCGAAGGAAAGTAACACCGGTTACTTGGAGGAAAGTGTACAAGAGACCCTTCTCAAGGCAGAATCTATTGTAATTATAATCTAAATAATGACGATAATTTTGAAATGGGTGGAATATACTGCAGTTACTCTCGAACCACACAGGGGGGAAAAGAGTACCAGGTAATATTTGCAACAAAAATTACTGATAATACAAAGAAAACACTTATTAGCTAAATAAATGTAACTAAAGCTTGGTTATGTTAAAAAAATTACTTTCAGTAACCTCAGTGTAGCGTAATGCAAAATTTATGAAAACACAAGCAATTTACTTTTGATTATTGAAAGAATGAATTGAATTTACTTTAAGTAAATGGGCAACTGATTTTACTTTTGAAATAACAATAACAAAATACGTACCAAGCCAGCAGAAGTCACTCCAGGAGCTAAATATAGAATAAATGAAATTGCGCGCTCTTCATTTGTGCTGCATCTTTAGTTAACAGTTTTTCCAGTGAAATGTTACGTTAATGTAAGTGAGTGAAGTTGATACTCAAAATTGCACATCTTTTAAGCCTCTGTTACGCAATACAAGAATGAACAGTTACTGAGGCACAAAATTTAACCTGAAACTGGTCATTATCAAACAAACAAAACTGGCAGTAAATAATTAATCAGTTTACATATTCTTACGACAATCGGTGATTGCATTGAAAGAAAACGGACCACGCTACGTAATAATGTCTGAGGACAATAGCAGCTAGGTGCTCTACAAGATTTAACTATTGCAGGTTGTTATTCAAGTTAGTCATACTTTGTGAAACAAATGTCACTCGGAATTGCCCACGTAAATTGATAATTTTTCACTTAACAATCTTACGATGTTATAGCTGTGTGGACGGCGAAGAATGTAGCCGAAGACAATGCTGAGCTGCCTCTGGTTCTACTGCTGCTGCTGTGTGAGAACCCCGAGTCATCGCCAGAGCCACCGGTAATTACGTGACAGGCAATGGTTAAAACTGCAGCTTCCTTCGCCCGTTCACTCCTACCGTGCTCCGGTACTCGTGGGTTAACGTATTAGGCTCACCAACATTGGCGCGATCATACATAGGTATACACCGCGTCTGCGGTAGCGCCCAACAAACACTTTCGTACTCTTTCATGACTCAATTTGCTCTGTTTCCTCTCTGATGGCAACGCGGGATAAACAACGCAAAGATAAATAACGGCATAGGTGCTGCCATTTCAGCGTTGTTATCGATACATTTAAATAAAGTTCCCTTGGCTACTACCCGGCAGTTTACAACATTTTCATCATAATTACAATCAATTATATACAGTTAGAAATATATGTACTATTACATGGATTGTGAATGAAATATAGTTTCTGTAATAAAGCTTACAGATTCAGAATCAGAAGTACAGTACAAGTTATCAACGGATATTAAACGGAGAAAAATTTTGTGTGGCGCAGAAGGTATTTTATCCGAATTTTCGGTGTCGGCCTCATTTTTATGATAAGTAAATCGGTTTTATTGTCATCAGCTTCGGCATTGTCTTATTTATCCTTACGATATATTCAGCACTGAGCATGCTGTCCACTCCTTTAAGGGGGGTACGACATCAAACGTGCCGACTTGGACCAGGAGAGACACCAACAGGACATTATAATTTCCACTGTCTATACTTTTACAAATAAATTCATAAAACTTTGTCACCATGACCAGGAAGGATTCAGGATTCATATTCCTAGGAGTGGAAGCTCAAAAACGTAACAAAACACTTACTACTGGCTGCATTTGTTGCTATAGGTGAACTTTTCTTCCTAAGTAAGAGAGATTCTTCGATGACTTTTGAACAGCATACAAACCATAGTTACAGGTGTATGAAACTCTAGAAGTTACTAACTTTATGAAAAATGAATGAACTGTTATATTTTAAACTTCATGTTTAGAAAAATACTCAAGTTTTATAGGTAATTATCTCAATTTTTTCCACAGTTTTTTAATAGATTTGGAAAATTCTAGAGTTTCATACACCAGTAACTACTGTTAGTATGCTATGAAAAATTCATCGAAGAATTTCTCTTAGGAAGAAAAGTGTACCTAAAGCAACAAATGCAGCCAGTAATAAGTGAAAAAATGATGAAATTTTACATTAAAAAAAAAGGTATTTTGATACGTTTTTGA
Organism: Schistocerca serialis cubense; assembly: GCF_023864345.2. Taxonomy (NCBI): domain Eukaryota; kingdom Metazoa; phylum Arthropoda; class Insecta; order Orthoptera; family Acrididae; genus Schistocerca; species Schistocerca serialis. The sequence continues at coordinate 1,222,272,041 of NC_064638.1, read as the reverse complement.
ACTTCCACTGCGATAAGTGTGAGTCTTCAATCCTTCCTGGTCATGGTGACAAAGTTTTATGAATTTATTTGTAAAAGTATAGACAATAAAAATTAAAATGTCGTGTGGTAACTCTCCTGCTCCAAGTCGGCCCGTTTGACCTCCTACCGCCCTTAGTCATCCAAGCCCTCGTTACATCTGGCCAGAAGAACATTGAAAGGTGGCTTCACTGAGTCACAGCGCCAGAGATTGCGCCAAAGAGTTTTATTCCGCCGCCTTCACTGGCAGTGCTTGTTCAGAAGTTGTGGTGGTTAGTGCTTTGCTGAGAGGATGTTGATATAGCTGTACTATTTCAGGCCATGTCGTGTGCAGTTGTTTTGATGGGCTAGACAGCAGATGTTGTTCGAATGGAGATGTTGTAATGATCAGAGTGTATTTTTAGTCATTATATATGAAGGTAAAAAAACATTTTTTTTTTGAATTTCCTAACTAACAATGGAAATGTGGTGCTACAGAAGAATGCTGAAGATTAGATTGGTAGATCACATAACTAATGTGGAAGTATTGAATAGGATTGGGGAGAAGGGAAGTTTGTGGCACAACTCGACCAGAAGAAGGGATCGGTTGGTAGGACATGTTCTGAGGCATCAAGGGATCATCAATTTAGTATTGGAGGGCATCGTGGAGGGTAAAAATCGTAGAGGGCGATCAAGAGATGAATACATTAAGCAGATTCAGAAGGATGTAGGTTGCAGTAGGTACTGGGCGATGAAAAAGCTTGCACAGGATAGAGTAGCATGGAGAGCTGCATCAAACCAGTCTCCGGACTGAAGACCACAACAACAACAAACTAACAATGCCTCTTGGTCACAGGTTCAGTCAACAAAGCATCTGGCTTGTGTTCATGTATTAGACTGTAATTCGGGTTTCTATGTGCAATTATAGTATTTCAGTTTTTTTTAATTAATTCAGTGTAAATGGTATTTAAAATATCTTGTCTTATTGAGGAAGAACCGTGCCAGATGTGTACGTTGAATCACACTTCCACACACAGAACAGTTACACTTGTGCTTTGTTGTTCCGTAGTTTTTGTTTCGTAGCTTTTATAGTTGCTGGGGACTTAATTAATTAATTGTGGTAACGGAAATTTCCTTTCATTCTTTGTTGTTATTCTATGCAGTGAGATTGCGTACTAATACTAGTCAGGGCCAACCGGTTACGAGACTTCGTAGCCGGACAAACAACGACTAAAATTAAAAATATTTGCATTATATTTAATTAAGCCCCCATGCACATGGCGACCGCTGCTTTGGATCGTCCCTTGGAATTCTTTTGATAGTAAAAATAGCAGACAGTAGTATTGTTGTAGTAATTTGTATTTTAGTGGTTGTAGTCTATATTGCATGTGTAGATTTGGTAATGTACATTTGTAGTTGTCTTGTCTTTCTTCTAATGGTACTTTTGCAGAATTTAATTTTTGATGTCTTGTATACGCGTTTGACAATTTTGTGCAATTATGAAGATTTCAATTGTTCGTTAATCGTGTTTGTGGGAAGCATTTCGTTTGAATGGTATTGTTGGTGATAAAGTGTCATATTGCCTGTAATTTTCGTATATTTAGGAGTTTTGTATGTATTGTAAATGATTACGCGATCGATTAAAAAGGCAAAAATGATGGATAGGGAGAATGACGAAAATGTTAACATGGCGAACTCGCCAACACAGGAGAACAGTATGATGAATAATGAAGTAGAAAACAATTTAGTAAGTCGGGAAAATAGTCCGGAACCAGTTCAAAATTTTTCTCAATCAAAAAATTCACAGAATACGAGATTAACGATAGAAGATTCTGAAATAGTATCGAACACAGATAGCTACACGGCCATGACGAAGGAAGTTAGTTTTACGGGAAACGTTAGGGGCGAAAAGAATTTTGAACCAGTTAATATGGAGCAGTTAATGGGTGCTATATTAAATTTAGGATCACAGTTAGGATCTGAATTAAAAACAGTGGCAACACGGTTAGAAACTGATATGGGAACAATGGAAACACGGTTAGACTCACTGGGATCACAGTTAGGATCTGAATTAAAAACAGTGGCAACACGGTTAGAAACTGATATGGGAACAATGGAAACACGGTTAGACTCATGAATATGGACATGTTTCAAAAAGATGAAAGACGAATTAAAGAAAGAAATTAGAGAAGAACTACAACCGATTTTGAATTCTCACAATATTAGATAAATTGCAATAGAAATTAGACAAAAGGAACAGGATACAGAACAGGAAGAAAGAGATCGCGTGATAGTACAAAAATTTTCAGAGTTAAATTTACAACGCGCACACGATAAGGAAGAAATATTTGAAAGAATCGAGGAATCCGTACCAAATGACAGTATAAATAACCTAACACAACAATATGAACAGTTAACTACTAAATGTGTTAATACTGAAACAGGGGTCGCGACACTTATGGAAGACGTAAATAAACAGAAAGAACAAATAGGTGACTTATCGGAAAGAGTTGAGGAGATTTCAGATAAATTGACAAGTCTTAGTTTAAATGGGGACAGAGATTCAGATGATACAGCTCCATTGCAATTTGCAGAAACCGAAGAGTACCAGAACATAAATAAACATGTTGAAAATCAGGGAAAATTTCATGAACGCGTTAAAAGGGAATTTGAGGCGTTACGAAAGCAAGTCAAACAAATTGAAAGGGAAATCGTAGGAAGAGACAGCAGAAGAAATTTAGAATCACAGATAGCAGAGGGCTTTGAAGAAAATAATTTATTTCATTTACGAGATGCAAGAAGAGAGCGCCAGGCGCGCGAACTTGACAATAATCGACATTCGGACTGGGACAGACGCGGTAGGTCTTTGTCGCCACAAGGCGGGAACTTTGACTGTAAACACTTTTTAACTGTTCGGAAATTTAAGATCTTTCGCAATTCTAAGAATGACATACATCCACGTTCATGGTTAGATCAATTTATGTACGCACTTCCACCAAATTGGCCACTAAGTCACAAGCCGGAATTTATATGTGGATATTTAGAAAACGAACCGGCGACGCGCATGCGCGCACTTATTAGAGATTGTAATAATTTAAATGATTTTTATCATGCATTTCTATCGGCATATTGGTCCGAAAACACGCAAGACAGAGTCAAACACAGTCTTATTATGCAGCGTAATTTTAAACAGTCTGAGTTCCGCACGACAGCAGAAAACTTTGAAAACATGATTCGAAAGAATCGGTTCCTTTCCAACCATAATAGCCCGACTGAATTAATTCGCGTTTCTTTAACTAAGCCGCCACAATCCATAAGACAAATTGCTTTAGCCGGAAGATGTACAGACGACATTAAGACTTTTAAGACTTTGCTACAAGAACTTGAGTATGAAAACGACGACGGGACTTCTTGTAATTTTTTCAGTAACGGTAATCACAATAGATTTTCAGAGAGAAGGGATAATGATCGAAACGGACGTTACATGGGTAATTTTGAGAATGACAGACGAAACAGACATGACAATAGATACCAACCTTACGACAATAACAAGCGTTCTAACAGAAATTACACAGACAATTATAATAACGGAAATTCCTACCGGAATGATCAATCATACGGAAACAGTAATCGGTATCATCAAGACAGAAGTTATTCATACAATAATAGAAATTCTTACTACAGAAATAACCTGGGTAGTAGATACAACAATAATTTCAGAAGTGACAGTCGAAATTACACAAGAAGTAGTAATGCAGATAGACAGGAAAATAGAAATTTTAATAACAGACACAATCAAGAATTTACAACTAACAGTCAGGAGGGACCTAATTGGCATCCTCCGCGTCACAGAAATTCCGAGAGACAAGTGCAAATCGTAGAAATTGATCCGCGAAATGACGCGAATAATCAAAGACGTGACGCAAACAATCGACAATGACTTGTAGTTTCGGCTTCTGGCAGCCATATAGACGGTTCAGAAAGTATTGACACTACGACTTTACACTACGTACGCCTGGAAGACATGAGAGACATTTTGCTAGACGAAAAGGAAAATAATGCAGACGCATTTTTACATCCTGTTATTGAAGTATGTGTGGGTAAGAATATGTTCACTGCGGTTTTAGATTCTGGGAGCCCACTGAATGTTATTAGTGAATCAGTTTTTCGTATATGTGGAAGAACTATTGCTTGTTCTGTATTACCTGTTTCTAAAACTACAATTCGAGGAGCTATTTCTGGAAAAAGTGTGGAAGTCAAACAACAACAACAAAAAAAATGGCTCTGAGCACTATGGGACTCAACTGCTGAGGTCATTAGTCCCCTAGAACTTAGAACTAGTTAAACCTAACTAACCTAAGGACATCACAAACATCCATGCCCGAGGCAGGATTCGAACCTGCGACCGTAGCGGTCTTGCGGTTCCAGACTGCAGCGCCTTTAACCGCACGGCCACTTCGGCCGGCGAAGTCAAACAACAGACCAACCTAAATATCATTTGTCAAGGATACGAATTTTCTGCTAATTTTATTATTGTTCCACTACTCAATACACAAATTGTATTACGTATGAAGTTTCTTAACACACATAAGGCAATTTTAAACTTTAAAGAAGGAAGTGTGAATTTGACTGTTGCCGGAATGCCGAAATGTTTGAAATTTTTCGAGTGTTTAACAAAATCAGAATCAGACACAAAATGTTTAAGGTTTCTTACTTCTGATGTTTTCGATGAGTGTTATGACGACAATGTGTTCATTCATGACAACGACAAAGATACAGAAACGGGATGGATGATATAATTAATAGCGAAGAATTAATTAATGAAAAGGTTAAGAAAGCTGAAGTGCCAGATGACGTTGCAAGAGAACTGCACCAAATTTTGACTTCACTTGCTACAGTATTTAGTCATCGCACAGGAACTATACAAGGCTTACAATATTTATTTAAAGTAAAAGAACACACACCATTTCGAGGAAAAACGTACGCTATTCCTTGGGCTTACAGAGATAAGGTTAAGAGTGAACTTCAATACATGTTAGATCAAGGTATTATTGAGCCAGCAGTCAGTCCTTATACCAGCCCATTACACGTCGTTGATAAAATGAGTGGGTGAATTCGTTTGGTTCTGGATTCCAGACAGATAAATAATATCATCATTCCTGAAACTGACCGTCCACAAAATTTAGATGAACTTCTTCAACATTTCCATGGAATTAAAGTTTTATCCACGATTGATATGCGCGCAAGTTTTTGGCAAATACAACTCCACCCTGATTGTAGAAAATACACTGCCTTTTTAGCCTTTGGTAACTGTCATCAATTTCGGAAATTACCGTTTGGACTTGCTGTACCTTCTGCAGCATTCATTCGTAGTTTAAACGAAATTTTACCTGTTTATCTTCGTGACAATATTACTTCATATGTTGACGATATTCTTATTGCTAAACGTTTTTGGAGTGAGCACAAAAAAATTTTGGATTCATTATTACGTATTTTTGCAAGAGTTGGCATTACAGTGAACTTGAAAAAATCTGAATTTTGTCGTTCTCAGGTGAAATTGCTTGGACATATTATTTCTTCAGAAGGTATTCTTTCTGACCCAGAGAAACTAGATGCTTTTCGTTATTATGCTGTTCCTACTACAAAACGTGATGTTCGTAGTTTCCTTGGTGTCTGTAATTTTTTTTTTTGTTAGATTGGACGATTTGGCCACACTTCGTTTATGTGAATTATCTGGAAAAAATTTTAATTGGTGTTGGGATGAGGAAGCTCAATCAGAATTTGAACAACTTCGTGATGCTTTAGTTGCTGCTCCACCTCTTTCACATCCGGATTTATCTAAAGATTTTTGTTTGGCGACGGACTCATCATACAAAGGCCTAGGTGCACATTTATTTAAAGAGATAAAAGAAAACGGCGTTGTAGTACAGAAAACTATTGCATTTGGAAGTCCTGTTCTCTCTAAATCAGAAAAGAATTATTCGACTATGGAAATTGAAGCCTTGGCTGTTATTTGGGCTTTCACAAAATTTCGGACATTTTTGTATGGCAGACATACTAAGGTTTACACCGATCATCGGGCTCTGGAATTTCTTATGTCAACAAAATTAACACATGGAAGATTGTCACGATGGGCGCTGTATCTACAGGAATTTGATTTTAGTATTGTTTACATACAGGGTTCTTCAAATATTATTGCCGATGCTTTATCACGTGCACCTACAGGTTTGAAACAAAGTGCTGAAGAGGACTGCAAAGAAAACAATTATTGTTTGATGTATATTCAAGGTGTTGCGTTTGAAAATTTTATTTCGTCTTCTCTCCAGGACATCGCTAAGGAGCAAAATAAGGATCTAATCTGGACAGACATTAAGGAGAAGTGGTGGAGAAAGGAAAGCGTAGCGATTAGACAGTGTTATTTAGTTCGCAATGATATTCTTTTCAAACGAAAATCGGTCGACAACTCTGATTGGTTAGTTTGTATTCCTGATGAGTGGGTTAATAAATTGATTTGGTATACACATTTCAGTTATGCACACTTTGGTCCCAGAAAATGCTTTCATAAATTACGAGAAAATTGCTACTTCAGTAATATGGAAAAACGTATTCGATCTGTTCTTGCCAAATGCAAATTATGTCAATAGGCTAAGCTGCCAACTGTTTCTCACAGAGCACCGTTGTTTCCTATCATTCCAGCGAAATTAAAGGAGATGGCTGCAGCCGATTTGTTCGGTCCAGTGGTTCGTTCTACTAATGGTTTTGCGTACATTTTGGTAGCAGTAGAATTGACATAAAAATATGTGTGTTTTACACGCAAAGCAACAGCTCGTTCAGTATCTAATGCTTTCATCAAACATTTTCTTAAAGAAGTGGGTCATGTTGATAAGGTTATATCAGATAATGGATCACAGTTTCGCTCTAAAATTTGGCTTCGTGATCTACGGCGCCGTGATATTAAACGAATTTTCATTTCACTTTTTCACCCTCAATCTAACGCTTCAGAGAGATGGATGAAGGAAATCAATAAATTGTGTCGACCTTATTGTCATCAGAATCACGGAACTTGGGATCAGTATCTTCATATTTTTCAAAACATTCTAAATGAACTCCCTAATGATTCAACTTCTTACCGCCTATATTGATATTAAAAAATAAGGCACCGACAAATCACATTTCTGAAATCGTTCCTTTTACGCCTTCGCGGAAACTGCGGCATTCTGAAGTTGTCAACCTGGCTCTACAAAATATTGCATCTGCGGCTGCTAGAAGAGAGAAATCAGCTAAACGTCCTGGTCGTTTAAAAACCTTGTCAGTTGGTCAAAAGATGTTAATTAAGTCTCATCGTTTGTCTCACAAAGGCTTGTGTCGCAAATTTTTTCTGCTTTATAACGGTCCATACAGGGTTCGCAAAATTATTCATGATAACACTGTCGAAGTAGAAACTCTTAAATCTCGGCGCTATAAGGGAGTACGTCATATATCGAACGTTAAAATTTTTGTGGAATGACATATTTTTGAGAAACTAACAGTTATACGTAAACACATGCAGAGTACAAGGATACCGCGCCGTGTTCCGGCGGCGGCACATACTCAAAGCAACAGTCAAGTCTGCGCGCCGCACAAGGCAGTCGTTGACCGCAAACAATTACTTCCTACGTCACGCGTACCTACAGCTGATCGAGCGCTCAGTGCGAATGCACTGACAGCCGTAAACAAATACACAGTCTAATTTCTCCGATTAAATACAGTATAAAGCTATAGTGACTTGATAAATTATGTTATTAACGTTCAGTATTTTTCAAGATATGGTTGTATAAAATATTTAAGACCTTCAGGTAAATTCTGTGTGTGTCCGACGTTAAGAGGACTTGCTATCGAGAAATTTTCAGGAAGAATGTAATTTCGAAGAAGAAACTAATAAGCTAAAAAGGTAACTATTAATTGAGTTTATTTTTCATGTAACATATTTCCACTTAGGTACGTACTTTAGACGTAATTTGCTGCTCGCGATTACGTGATTCATACTTTGTGCTGAATTTCATGTTCTATGAATTTACTTGTGAAGCGACGTGCTTGCGTACATTAACTGATTTTGACAATGATTGATTAATGAACAGGGTTGTTACTTGTGTATATTATGCATCGCTTGGCTGCACTGCTTTTTCACTGATGTCACTTTTTTTTACTATGTGCCTGCTGTGCTTATTTATTTAAATTATAATTGTCACCTGATTAGTTGTGCTGATATGGTTATGTATGTAGGTTATACTTTGTGATGTATCTGCTTGCGCCTTCATGTTTACTTTTAAGATTACATATGAACATTTATTTGCTTATGCTGATATGAGGCTAGTGACCTGTTTATTATGTAAGATATATACTTGCTGTTTGTGTATGGATTGCATATTTACACATTTCTGTATGGTTGTCATAAATACACTCTAATTTGGTATATAGAAATGATGATATAAGGTGTACGAACATGGAGTTTAGGGCACAGTATGGTGTTAATTATAGATTGTTCGCTTGGCAGAGCCTCGTTATAGGGATTGTGCTGCATCCGCTTGTTGACATTCTGTTCTCTACTGATATATTTACTCGCTATTGCGTGTTTTGCGTACGCCCAGTGCTTTATATTTTAAGATAAGATAATGAACTACTATAATGCTACGAACGACATCAGTACAAGAAACTTCATTGCAGTCACATGAGCTGGAGGTTTTATGGAAGCTGTATCAATTTATGCTAATAGGAAGGAAGCTAACGACATGATATACCAGCTCTAGGTTTAGACCATTGACAGCTATTACACTGCATTCTTCGTGACCAATTGAAAAAGCAAGTGACACTTGACACAAGAAATACTCCACATGTTTCTTCTGTTTTGCCATGATTCTTAAAGTGGTGTACACACTGTGAAATATTACGATCATTCACACTCCGTACTCGTACTTACTTACTGAAAGTTATTCAAACTAAAGGCTGTTAGAGGTCATGTATGCATTTCTTTTATTTAATGATGGACAAGGTAACCAAAATGTATTTTATGATTCATAATGAGTAGAAGATTTGGGTCAGACGAATTACACAGAGGTTGTGTGTGGACAATGTGTCTTCGGATTGTATGGGATGATGAATTGAAGTTTGCACTAGGATTTTATCTGTACTTGTTCGAGGAGACTGACTAGAGGAAAGAGTTGTTATGGAAGTGAAATGATATTGGCGATGAGGTTTATATGTGTCGACGTATTGAAGAGATATTATTGAGGTATTGAGATTGTGTGAAGTTGATGATTATTGGAGTTTTGGTGGACAAGAGGTAAGATAAATGATATTGATGATAAGGTTTATATGTATCCACGTAAGAGGTATTATTGAAGTATTAAGATTATGTGATGCTGATAATTATTGGAGTTTTTGTGGATAAGAGGTAAAGTAAGTGAGGAGCATATTTTTTTTGTTGGTTTATATGGAACAAGGAGGGTGAAGATGGCAGACTGGAACATTCAAGTGGAAGGAAGGTTGTCTACACACACACTTTGTTAAATCACTAAGCAGTATATACTTTTTGTTTTGGAGAGAGGAAGCATTTGTATATCTTGGCACACTGACAGTTGTTCAGCAACGGCACATTTTGATTTGGCTTGGCCAACATTGGTCTTGACATGATGACTATGACGTTGACTAACTATTATTGACTGTTATACACTGTTGCCACTACTACTTGATACACATGTTGAACATCAAATTTTGACAGAATTGCATTTACACAGTTAACACTATTCAATTACACAGTAGTACTTAATGTGGATGAAACATGAGTGAGTGTGTTTTGTGTGTTTTCCTTTCCTAATCACAAATAATTTGTACCGGCCTATCTCCAAAATATTATTTTACTTGTTTGTTGTGGCTTGCACTGACACCCATAAATATTATAGGTTTACTGTTATTTGTGTATTGTAATATTTAATATGACAATTATCTGATATCATTTGTGTGTTTATTATAATTTGTATGTTTAGTGTAAGAGCATTGATAATAATTTTGTAAAAGAAATTGTGTGTGCATTCAAACTGTTGTTCGTGCTTGTACCTGTTCAACATTGATGGGTGCCACTTGGAAATGTTTAATTTCTGCTAATGAACTCTGATGAACTGTCTGATTAGTGATAGTGAATATTATGGACTGTTACCTGCACCTGCTCAACATTGCTGGGAGCCACTGGTGGAACTGCGTCTACTCAAATAATGTCACTTGTTGGTGTCTGCACCTGTTCAACATTGCTGGATGCCACGATGGATCTGCTTCTACTGAGATGATGTCACTTGTTGCTGTCTGCATCTGTCAACATTACTGGATGCCACTGATGGAACTGCTTCTACTGAAATAATGTCACTTGTTGGTGTCGGCACCAGTTCAACATTGCTGGGTGCCACTGATGGAACTGCTTCTATTGAAATGAAGTCACTTGTTGGTGTCTGCACCTGCTCAACATTGCTGGGTGCCACTGATGGAGCTGTTTCTACTGAAATAATGTCACTTGTTGCTGTCTGCACCTGTTCAACATTGCTGGATGCCACGATATATCTGCTTCTACTGAGATGATGTCACTTGTTGCTGTCTGCATCTGTCAACATTACTGGGTGCCACTGATGGAACTGCTTCTACTGAAATAATGTCACTTGTTGGTGTCGGCACCAGTTCAACATTGCTGGGTGCCACTGATGGAACTGCTTCTACTGAAATGATGTTACTTGTTGCTGTCTGCACCTGTTCAACATTGCTGGGTGCCACTGATGGAACTGCTTCTGCTGAAATGATGTCACTTGTTGGTGTCTGCACCTGCTCAACATTGCTGGGTGCCCCTGAGAATTGCTTCTACTGAAATAATGTCACTTGTTGGTGTCTGCACCTGTTCAACATTGCTAGGTGCCACTGATGGAACTGCTTCAACTGCAATTATGTCACTTATTGGTGTCTGCGCCTGCTCGCCATTTCTGGGTGCCACTGTTGGAACTGTTTAAATACTGCTGATGAAATGTTATGAGACTGTTATTTGCAGTTGTTGACCAATGCTTGGTGCTACTGTTGGAACTGTGAACTACTCTGAGGAGTGCTACTTGTTTATTGAACTATTGAAAGGATTTTATGTGAATATTTGTATAAACTGATTTTTCGTGTATTTGTTGTTTATGAAATGTTATGAGACTCTTACCTACACCTATTCGTCATTGCTGGTGCCATTGATTGAATGATACTTGTGTAAACTATTATGTAAAATCACATGTATGCAAGCATTTGTATTCCTTACTGTATTTTATATATTAGGTTATTGAAGGGTCAGTGCAAAGCCAAAATTTATTTAGTTATGTGATATTTACTTATTAATATTACCTTTTATTTTTGTCTGTATTTTTTTTTTTTTTTTTTTTTTTGACGATCACATAAAATCCTTTCAATAGTTCATTAAACAAGTAGCATTCCTCAGAGTATTTCACAGTTCCAACAGTAGCACTCGACAATGGTCAACAGGTGCAAATAGCAGACTCGTGCATGGGGGCTTAATTAAATATAATGCAAATACTTTTAATTTTTAGATTTAGTAGCTGTCTGTTGGGTTACGATGTCTCGTAATCGGTTGGCCCTGACTAGTATTATTACGCAATCTGACTGCATAGAATAACAACAAAGAATGAAAGGAAATTTCCGTTACCACAATTAATTAATTAAGTCCCCAGCAACTATAAAAGCTACGAAACAAAAACTACGGAACAACAAAGCACAAGTGTAACTGTTCTGTGTGTGGAAGTGTGATTCAACGTACACATCTGGCACGGTTCTTCCTCAATAAGACAAGATATTTTAAATACCATTTACACTGAATTAATTAAAAAAACTGAAATACTATAATTGCACATAGAAACCCGAATTACAGTCTAATACATGAACACAAGCCAGATGCTTTGTTGACTGAACCTGGGACCAAGAGGCATTGTTAGTTAGGAAATTAAAAAAAATAAAAAAATGTTTTTTTACCTTCCTATATATCGACTAAAAATACACTCTGATCATTACAACATCTCCATTCGAACAACATCTGCTGTCTAGCCCATCAAAACAACTGCACACGACATGGCCTCAAATAGTACAGCTATCAACATCCTCTCAGCAAAGCACTAACCACCACAACTTCTGAACAAGCACTGCCAGTGGAGGCGGCGGAATAAAACTCTTAGGCGCAATCTCTGGCGCTGTGACTCAGTGTAGCCACCTTTCAACATTAAAACTGAAAGAAGTAGGTTATGTTACGTTGCCTATTTTTTCCATGTGAAGTCCAGCTGTCAGTCACTCGCAGCGTTCAGTTTGAGTGAAATTTAAGTACTATGCGTTGACTGACCTGTTGTAAATGTTCAATGTAACGCACTGAGCAAGATGTGTACGGATTTATTCTTTCTATATGTCAACAGCCGCTACGTGTGGCGCCGAATTCTTCCTCTTCATAGTTTTACGAGACATAAAACACCTCAATAAAAAAAACAATGCATTGGGATGAAGAAGTGGTTGAAATATATGCGTATAAAACAGAAATGTACGGTACAACGTTTTATTAGGAAATATAGACAAGGCAAGCGACATGTAAACTAAATGAAACTAAATGTTTCCTGCGTATTATAATTCTGTTTTTCAGGACGAAAAACGTTTAGTTACTGCACGAAGCTATATTCAGACGGATCTTACTTTTAATGTTACAAACGGGTGCCACAGAAGGGTAAACATAGAGAATGAATTTCTGTGCGCTATGGTACGCCCTCGGTTTTAACGATACAAGTTCGCAAACATAAAGGAAACCAGAGGCATCCGGTTCTCCACAGCGCGTCAGCCACAGAAGCAACTTCCAATATGCGGTGCAGTACCAAACTTTTTATTAACCGCTACTCGTAAAACACAACCAACACATTAAAAAAGTGGCCAATATCCAAGATACTATCGACTGATACGAGTTCGTGGGCTCATTTGGTGGAATTAAAAGTGCTGTTACTAAACTCTATCAGGAAATCCCAACTTTAGGTTTCACACATTTTATTGCGTGAAATTATTTCCGGCGTGTCTAACACGCGAAATGGGATTCAACAACCAAGGTGCGAGAAAAAGGTTGATCTCGGGATATCAAAACGCTACAAAGCTATTGAGGGACTGGCATGTATAACATTTCCACACAGTCACTATGGCCATCTAACAATTTTCTCCATTGGTGTACCTTTCTTTCGAAACTGGCATAAAAGAAATCAGTTTAAGTTCTTGGAGCCACCCAACAGACGGCTCTGAAGCGTTGAGATTGATTTTGAAATAGCAACCGGTTAGAAGTTTTTTTAATGGTCAGAAGATATTCGGGCTGTATTGAGTGTATTCCAAAAAGGGCCATTGCAAACGCTGGAAAGAAACATGTGTAACCGAGGGCATATGGGGCCGGGAGCTGGCTTGCTATAATACCGGTTGCTTCCTCTTAATCACGTTTTGCTCCCGGTCTGACTTGGCTCATTAACGGACAATATTCACGGGATTCCCAAGGGTGTCGATATCAAGCAGCATGTCACCATGTGTGCCGCCAACACACTGCTCCTACAAGCAGAGACAGTCTAAGATGAGGAGGTGCAAAACAAATTCTACACTACTTCAGAAGAACATCAAACCAGACGGACGATGTTAAGAAAGCTCCTGTATCCCCTCCACGAAATCTAAAGAGTTGCCTGTACGATGTTTCCCTCCCATTGGCACATATCTTTAATACGTATTTGATGGAGTAAATTTCTGGTAAGCTAACTACGGTACACATTTAGGTGGCTGGTCTATGCGAATCCCTCACCAGGAAAAGGGAAATGCTAGTGGTACATTTGGTATGTATTCAACTTGGCGCTGGTTGGAGCACTAAAGGGAAAAGCAATGAGAGCGAAGAAAGGGTCTTGACAGTTGTGGTTTTCAGTCTGAAGACTGGTTTGACGCAACTCTCCAAATCAGTCTATTCTGTGCGAAACCTTTTCATCTCTGCGTGGCTACCACAGCCTACATCAATTTCAACCCTCTTACTGTTCTTAAACCTTCATCTCACTCTATACATTCTACCTGTTAGACTTCTTTCCGTCATGAAATTGACAGATACATGATGCCTCAGGATGTGTCTTACCAACCTACCCTCCTGTTAGTCAAATCGTGCCATCAGTATTCAGTTAGATACAGTACCTCTTCTATTTATTATTCCGCCTACCTATCCAACATTCAGCATTATTCTTTAGCAACACACTTTAAAATCTTCTATTCTCTTATTTTCTGAGTTGCATATTATCCACGTTTCATTTCCATAGAATTCTGAATTCTAGACAAATACCTTCAGAAAATTATTGCAAATTCTTAAATTTATTTTAGAGGTTGAAAGATTCTCCTTTCCCAGAAATGTTTTTACTTTTATTGCCAGTTGGCTTTTATATCTTCCCTACTTAGTCCAAAATCATTTATTTTGCAAAAATTCCTCCGCTACTTTTAACATCTCATTTTCTACTCTAATTCCCTAAGCATCAACTGATTCAATTCTTTTACTTTAGTCTACCCTCGTGTTACATTCACTGAAGTTCATCTTAAAAGTTTTTCCACATTGCATTCATCCGAAGCAACTCTCTTCCAGGCCCTTAAACGCACCTGACAGGATTACAGCATCACCCGTCACCTGCAATGCTTTTATCTCTCTGCCCGGAACTTCAGTTCCCTTTAGAAATTTCTTTTCCGTTTCCCTCACAGTTTTCTCAACGTGCAGACTGAATCGGGGATAGACTGCAACCCTGTCTCAGTTGTTTCTCAGCTATGGCTTGACTTTCATGTTGTCCGACTCTTATAACTGCGTCTGGTTTCCGTATAAGTTCTGAAAATTTTATCCGTTCTTCCTTCAGAATTTCAAAGGTTGTAGTTGAGTCCATATGATCGAAACATTTTTCTAAATGTACAAATGCTACAAACGTAGGTTTGCCATTCTTCAACTTATCTTCTAAGATAAGTCGTCAAGTCAGTATTGTTCAGATGTTCCTACATGTCTTCGGAACCGAAGATAACATTCCCCAACGTCAGCCTCTGCCAGTTTCTGCATTCTTTTCTAAATAATTCATGTCATTATTCTGCAACCGTAACACTAAACTCATGGTTCCTAAGAATTCACACGAGTCATTAGCTACCTTCTTTGGAGTTGGAACTACTATGTTCTTCCGGAAGTATGAGTGTATTTTGCCTGTCTAATGTATCTTCCTCAACTGATGGAATAATTTTTTAATGACTGACTCTCCGGAGGATGTCAGTAATTGAAGGAATGTCTTCCAACCCAGGGGCCATTAGCCTTCTGAAATCTTTCAGTGTTGTTTCAAACTCTTTTCGCAATGTCATATCTTCCATTTTATCTCCTCTCCTTCTGTAATATTGTCCTCAAGTTTGTTCCCGTTGTGTAAACCCTCTATATACCCCTTCAGTCTTTCAACCTTCCCTTCGTTACTTACTATTGGTTTGCCATCTGAGCACTTGACAGGGTAGAAGATGTTAAACTTATAATAAGGTGTACTGGATGTAGTTTTTGCGTAGAGTTGAAAAGGGTAGCACGAGATTGGAGGAGAAAATGAAATAGAGGTTCCGCTCAAGACGTGGCATAGCACTATCACATAACACCTTATAAAAATATGCTTGAAGCTGATGACTTCGTGAAACTCCGGTTACTAGTGCTACAAACACTACTGGCCATTAAAATTGCTACATCAAGAAGAAATGCAGATGATAAACGGGTATTCATTGGACAAATATATTATACTAGAATTGGTATGTGATTACATTTTGAAGAAATTTTGGTGCATAGATCCCGAGAAATCAGCACCCAGAACAACCACCTCTGGCCATAATAACGGCCTTGATACGCCTGGGCATTGAGTCAAACAGAGCTTGGATGGCGTGCACAGGTACATCTACATCTACATACATACTCCGCAATCCATCATACGGAGCGTGGCGGAGGGAACTTCGTACCACAACTAGCATCTTCTCTGCCCATGCAGCTTCAACACGATACCACAGTTCGTCAAGACTAGTGACTGGCGTATTGTGGGGAGGCAATTGCTCGGCCACCATTGACCAGACGTTTTAAGTTGGTGAGAGATCTGGAGAATGTGCTGGCCAGGGCAGCAGCCGAACATGTTCTATGACCACAAAGGCCCGTACAAGACCTGCAACATGCGGTCGTGCATTATCCTGCTGAAATGTAGAGTTTCGCAGGGATCGAATGAAGGGTAGAGCCACGGGTTGTAACACATCTGAAATGTAACGTCCACTGTTCAAAGTGCCGTCAATTCGAACAAGACGTGACCGAGACGTGTAACCAGTGGCACCCCATACCATCACGACGGGTAATACGCCAGTATGGCGATGACGAATGCGCGCTTCCAATGTGCGTTCACTAAGCCATGTCGCCAAACACGGATGCGACCATCATGATGCTGTAAACAGAACCTGGATTCATCTGAAAAAAATACGTTTTGCCATTCGTCGCTGAGTACACCATCGCAGGCGCTCCTGTCTGTGATGCAGCGTCAAGGGTAACCGCAGCCATGGTCTCCTAGCTGATAGCCCATGCTGCTGCAAACGTCGACGAACTGTTCGTGCAGATGGTTGTTGTCTTGCAAATGTCCCCATCAGTTGACTCAGGGATCAAGACGTGGTTGCACGATTCGTTACAGCCATGCGAATAAGATGCCTGTCATCATGGCTGCTAGTGATACGAGGCCGTTGGGATCCGGCACGGCGTTCCGTATTACCCTCCTGAACCCACCGATTCCATATTCTGCTAACAGGCATTGTATCTCAACCAACACGAGGAACAATGTCGCGACACGATAAACCGCAATCGCGATAGGCTACAATCCGACCTTTATCGAAGTCAGAAACGTGATGGTACGCATTTCTCCTCCTTACACGAGGCATCACAACAACGTTCCACCAGACAACGCCGGTCAACTGCTGTTTGTGTATGAGAAATCGGTTGGATCCGTTCCTCATGTCAGCATGTTGTAGGTGTCACCACCGGCGCCAACCTTGTGTGAGTGCTATGAAAAGCTAATCATTTGCACAGCATCTTCCTCCTGTCGGTTAAATTCCACGTCTGTAGCACGTCATCTTCGTGGTGTAGCAATTTTAATGGCCAGTAGTGTATGATCAGTTGTGGTAACCTATGGTGAGAGGCTTTAACACCAGGTTCCATACCCAATATCTTAGTCGAGAGGCACTAACCTACGACGACATTATCGCAGGTCCGAAAAAAAACTTAAGAAGTTGCCCGATGCACTGAACGAGGAAAGAGAACACCAAGAGCATTAAAGGTAAGAGTTTAGCGTCCCTACAACAGGCCGGTCATTAGAAAGGAGCACGAGGTAGAGGTGAACTTGGCCTGGACGAAAGAGCGGGCTATATCAGAGGAACTTTAGCGACTTTATACTTCAGTTACTTTGCGTGACCATATTAATATTAAGTCATAACAACAATTTGAACTCTGTTTACCCAGAACGTGAAGAGACACTGCCCTGCGATGATGATGATGATGATGATGATGATGATTATACTGATTTTGCACTGCATTTCAAATGCTTACCCTTTCCTTGACCGAATTTTCTTCAAATACGGCTAAATGACGGCATTAGAAGCTTAATGGAAGAAAAGGAATAATTTCATGTGGACTTAAAATCACAGCCGGCCGGGGGGCCGAGCGGTTTTAGGCGCTACAGTTTGGAACCGCGCGACCGCTACTGTTGCAGGTTCGAATCCTGCCTCGGGCATGGATGTGTGTGATATCCTTAGGTTCGGTTGGATTAAATAGTTCTAAGTTCTAGGGGACTGATGACTTCAGAAGTTAAGTCCAATAGTGCTTAGAGCCAATTGAACCATTTTTTTTAAATCACACGCCAACAATTTGCGTTAATGACTATGACAGAGCAGTGCCTTTACCTTGGATCACCGACATGAAAAGAAAACTGCTTTGCTACCAACAAGAAGTATCGAACTATTTTCAAATGTGGAGTATTAACTCCCCCTCCCAATAACAGCAGGCACGTAAATTCGACTGCTCATCTTATGGGGGAAGTAATATTGCAAACAGAATGATATACAGGACGTGGTAAAAGATCTGAAAACATCAAAAACACAACACATTACCATAGCTAAAATGATGTAGGTAGCCGGCCGGAGTGGCCGTGCGGTTCTAGGCGCTACAGTCTGGAACCGCGTTACCGCTACGGTCGCAGGTTCGAATCCTGCCTCGGGCATGGATGTGTGTGATGTCCTTAGGTTAGTTAGGTTTAAGTAGTTCTAAGTTCTAGGGGACTGATGACCACAGCAGTTAAGTCCCATAGTGCTCAGAGCCATTTGAACCATTTTTTTGATGTAGGTAACCCGATGGTATTGTAACAGCTTCCCGACGTGTCGCCGTCGATAAATGCAGGAGCCACTTAGAGTTTTCAAAGGAATCTTATACCATTCTGTCTACAAACAGTGACCAGGTCAGGTAACTGTGATATACGTAGATAGCGATCACGCATCCTTCACTCCAAAAGAGACCCCGAAACCTCAATAACATTGTGATCAGTTTATGGGAGGATGCGACAGTTCATTCATGTGTTCACCACATCTGTGCTGGGGGATGCGAGTGGTGCAAGCAAGCCCCTTTCGACTCGGAGAACAGCATCACCATTGCGGAACAAACATTGTACCCTGGGGTAGACCTGATCAACCAGAATGGTAACATAATCTTTGACTGTAATCCGACCTCGCAGAGTAACCTTGGGACTCATGGAATACCAGGATATGGCTGTCAAAATCATCACCGAAACCCCGCAATGTTTAGCTCTTGGGATGAAAACTCGGACAGAAGTCGGAAACAATGTGGAACAAGATTCATCCCAACAAAATTACATTCTTCCGTTGCTCCACAATCTTCGTTTTATGGCTTCGGCAGCGCGTTTTCTTCTTACGGACCTTTGCTCCATTGATGAATGGTTTTGAAATTTCCAGCCAGTCCTGCAGTTCCCTGCTTATCGCTCTCCCTTCATGTTGTTATGATGTTGACAGGGTCCGCGAGTGCGGCATTCAGTTTTGTGTTGAATTTTGCAACCGTTGTCTTCTAATTCTTCATCTCAGTACCTTTCAGTGACTGTCGGTGGCGACCACTCAACACAGATTTTTGTCCACTTTGTGTCTTACAAGGAACCCCTCGAGAGCGAGGTCACAAGTTCACCCTTTAGTAAGGCTCACTTGAAAGTGTTGTGTTAACAATTAGGATGGGAAAAAAATTAGCTGCTAATGACTCACCATGTGCATCAGATGGGCGACAGAAAATGAGTATCCGGGAGGTGTAGAGATCAATCTTCTATGGGATGCATGTCTTTCACTTCACAAAATGGATATCACGCCATTAAAGAAATCTTCAAAACGAATACTATGAACAACGAATGAAAAATAGCGCGCCGCAGTGATCACAATGATCGCACCATCAAGATAGAAGGCCAATTGCTTTGGAGTTATAAGCCGTGAAGGACGTTCGCTAGGTATCCACGATAATGAATGCATATAGAATGATGCACATGCAACGGGATAGTAAGAACTGATGGAATGTGATGACATGCAACGTAATGCGAAACTAGCTATCTTTTAAGGCTTATTTGCAGATAGGGCAATACTATGTTTTATATAGCACAAGTGGCCCATTGGGACCAGCCTGGATAGGAGGGGCCCTCCCGGTCGCTATGATGGTTTTCTTTGACTTGAGCCTCTACGATTCGGTCGAGTAGCTCCTCAATTGGCACCACGAGGCTGAGTGCACCCCGAAAAATGGCTACAGCGCATGGCAGCCCGGATGGTCACCAATCCAAGCGCCGACCAGGCCGCACAGCACTGAATTTCGGTGCTCTGATGGAAAACGGTGTATCCACTGCGGTAAGGTCGTTGCCCACTATGTTTTATAGGCACAGAAAAAACAAATACCCAGACGTTGAGTTTGTGCAGTGGTCCCAGATGGCATGAATTACGTGTCAGACACTTTCCAGCAGGAATGATTCGCACTTCGAGCTTCTCGTAACACAGTAAGTAACTTCCCAACCAATTTGCCATCCAGATTACCAGTCGACATAAATGTACAACAATGCTTTATGGCACTGATGCTAGTTGATCTCGATACAACTTTCTTAGTACCTCTAGTTTCCTGGGTTTCTTTCATATGCATTTCCATTTTATATTCCCTTTGGTCGGAATTGAAAACAAATTCCTTACTGAGCTACTGCTTAAGTTTGCCGATCTCATTTACACATTTTCGGACCGACTCTGTAGATTGCTGTGCATCGTCAAGTTGACACTTTGTTGAATATTTCGTTAGCTCACGACTACCGTTTCAGTAGCTCTGTTTGAACCTATCCAGCCACAAACTGCTTTCCTTGAAACCACTGTAAACTCTGTCGCGAGCAATTTGACGAGCATAACGTAGTAGGTAACTACGATGCACATCCCGTAAATTGTGTCAAGCATCCTTGAAACCCAAAAACACCAGTTTTTGTAACAAGTGCGACTTGACATCTCCTTAATATTTGTAGGTTTTCGTATGCTCTACTTGGTCATATTGCTGCAGACTTATTCGAAATATGTTATTAACTGTTTATTTTTGTTTTGTTTTACTGTGCTGCTGCTGATCGTCCATTAGCTTGATTATGTTAAGTACCCCCTCCTTGGACAACGATTGTCACTTGCTACGTTTCACTGAAAACTGGATTTGTGGTTATCTATGCGAGGAGGGTAATGAACTGCGTGTCTCGACACCTGTTTCAGTATCAATTTCTTTTGTTACGTACGTATGATCGTCATCATACTCTTCTTGTACGTTACCCACACATACGAGCGTGTACAACACTACACATTCCAAATCTTGCAGAAACTCTGTTGTTTCATTGCCACTCTGCAAAATTCCTTGGGTTCCAACATGTCAACATCGGCGACTGTTCTCGTAGATGTAATGGAACGTTTGCTATGTTTATCGTTGTCATTGCTCTGCTTGTATCAACACCACTAGCGCTGGAGCACTGTCGTGAGTTACTCGTCAAATTAGCAGTTGAATTACGCTCTGTAGCCTCCTCCTTTGCTCACAATCGGATACCTTCAGTCCCGTTCCCTACTGCCGTTAACAGACAGTATTTCGATTGCATGGTAGAAAATATGTGGGGCGTCATACACCGTAAACATTATTGGTCTTTTGTGACCTCGCACTCAAAGGGTTCGTCGTTAATGCAGAATCTTTTTCCACTTTCCCTGAATGTGCTATAAATCTTAGATACAGTACCTTTTGAAATACCAAACACGTCTTTAGCCTCGATCACAGAAGCACGCGCGAGACGAGCACCACCAATCTGGCCACGTTCGAATTCACTTAGCGTATAGATAACGCTCTCACAGCTACAAAAATTCCTTTTCTGACCACGACAGACACTTGTCACACGTTGAGGACATTGCACAGGTGCCATTACAGCCAAATTCAACAATGCAAACTATAGACTTCGCTAACATCTATTTTTTGTGACCTTTGCTATAGATGAGGATTTTCTGCACGCAGCGCAATGTTTGTGTCCATTCATTATTTCTGTGTAGTGTGTGAGAGCTGCGAGGCTGTGAACGCCGTTTTTTTCCTTAGTCAAACGCGCGCGTGCGCGCGCGCGTACGTGCGTCTGTGTGTGTGTGTGTGTGTGTGTGTCTGGTGGTGAGAGGGTTGGTGTGAGTAATTGTAAATTAGAGAGATGGTGTTAGATATTGAGCAGAGATAACAGTGAATAGATGGTGATTATATGGTAGGTTCCTGGAAACAAGTGGTAGTGACGGCTGGGAACTGACTGTGAGGGCTTGGGGAGTTTTAGTCAGTAACTCATGTAGGAAGAGGGTTGGTCATATGTCGCTACTTAATATTTTGTAAGTTTCTAGTCGAAAAACACACCCGGTTGCAGAGTTATTTAACTATTTTGTGAATGTCAATTTAAGAAGTGTGTAGATTTCCAGTCTGGTCTGATCATTATGAAGTGTTTCTCTTCAGTTATGGTTTTTCGAATGTGATGGTTTTCTTGTTGAGTGAGAGGAAGTATTTTTATTCTTTTTCCTTACGATCTACTAATCTGAGTCTGGTGGTAATTTAGTGTTGGTGTAAGGATTCTGTGAAAGTTGAATGGTCTGTACTTCATTATCTGCTTAACCTTTACTGGTATCAAACTTCATCCTGGCTCGAATTACGTATCTGATATTCCTTTTATTACATTTTAACTGGTAGATTCCTGATTTCTGATATCGTTAGGAATCAGTCCGTCATGTATAAAACCATTTTTATCGAGCATAAATATTTTAGGCTTGACAGACAAGTTAGATGATGTAGACGTGAACAGTAAACGCCACCGATGATGGCAGGTACGTCCGAATAGTCCATCTCCCAAATAACTACTTTTGAAGTGCAGTTCATGGTGTATATCAGAACGTCCTTTATGAAATAATTCTTGACGCTTGTATCTACGAATTACACATCACTTTTTATAAAAACTGAGCTACATTCATGTTTTCCCGGCAATAGAGAAGACTCATCGAGAAGGAGTTCAATGCTATGACATGTGTGGAACCCTATCAAACAGCAGTAAGATAATAGCGCTGCAAATTATTGTCCTGCTCTCAGCAGAAGCGCCCCCTTTTATGCCCCTGGGTATGGAATCACAGCGAGAAAAGAGTGCTTGAACATAAATGCAGGTTATAGTGAAGTCTAGAATTTGCTTTGTTGTATTTGGCAGTTAATGGCACCTGTACTGTATGCTCGACATGTCACAAGTATCTGTCGTGGACGGAACATTGGTATTTATAGCTGTGAGAGCGTTATCTGTACGCTAAGTGAATTCGATTGTTTCCAGATTGCTGGTGTTCGTCTTGTGGGTGCTTCTGTGAATAAGGCAAACGACTTGTTCGGTATTTCAACAGGAACCGTATCGAAGAAGCACATACAGAGAAAGTGGAAAAATATTCTGCGCTCACGACGAACCCTTTGAGTGCGAGAGCACAAAAGATTAATTATGTTTATGGCGTTCGATGCCCCATGTATTGTCTACCATGCAACCAAAATACTGTCTACTAATGGCAGCAGTGCACGGGACTGAATATATCGGATTGTGCGCACAGGAGAAGGCTACAGAGCGTAATTGAATTGCTTAGTCGACGAGGAACTCACGACAGTGCTACAGTGCTGGTGGTGTTGATACAAGCAGAGCAATACAACGATAAACAAAGCAAACGTTCCATTACATCTACAGCAACAGTCGCCGATGTTGACATTTTGTCAGAAAGGAACCCAAGGAATTTTGCACAGTGAGGTAGAAGTGGCGATGAAATAACAGTTTCTCAAGCTGTGGAATATGTGATGATGTATATGCTTGACTGTACGGACAACGTCGTCGTCGTCGTCGGCTGATACTCGTATCCGAGTTTTCATTTCTCTCCTGAGATTTCCTTTGTCACGGTTCAGGCGTGGAAGTGTCGTTGATGGCTTAGCAATCCAATCCTAGCGTGGAACAGGCGGCCACAGACATTACAGCTGATGGAAGGTGGAGGACGTGGCTGAGCCTGGAGGAGTTTACGTCTCTGGCGTTTGTCATTCTCCATTCTTCGACGTTCCAGCTCAAAGTTTTGAAGAGCATTTGAGGTAACTGAGCGCCAGCGACTTCGGTCTTCTGCTATTGTGGACCAGTTACTCGGATCGATGTTCAAGTTTTTCAGATTTTTCTTGTACTGATCCTTATAACGTTTGAGAGGGGCACCTCGTGGCCTTTTACCTGTGCTCACTTCGCTCTACAGCATTTGGCGTGGAAGTCTGTCATTTTTCATCCGCTGGACATGTCCGACCCATCTGAGTTGATGCCCAATGATAAGAGCTTCCATGCTATGCATTTTTGCTCTCTCTAGAACAGCCGTGTTGGATATGAAGTCATCCCATTTTAGGTTCATGATATATCTTAGCTTCTGTTGGTTGAAGCGTTCTAGTTTCTTCAGATCGCAGCGATACAACGTCCAGGTTTCGCAACCATATAGCAGGGTGGAAATGACTACAGCTTTGTACACCATCAGTTTGGTGTACAGTGTTAGGTCTTTATTCAGGAAGACACGCTTTGTAAGACAACCAAATGCTACATGTGCAGCACGTATTCTATTCTCCACTTCTTTTCCAGATGAGCAGTTGGATGACAGTATGCTTCCCAGGTAGAGGAAATGGTCCACTTGTTCCAGGAGTGTATCATAGATGGATATGCTGAAGTCAGGAACGGAGGAGCCAGGAGTTGGCTGCGCCATCACCTTTGTCTTTGAAATATTGATGGAGAGACCAAATCGTTCGTACGCCCTGCTGAAGGAATCAACTGACAGCTGCAACTCTGCAGGTGAATGAGCTGGAAAGGCATTGTCATCAGCATACTGCAGCTCTGTCACACGAGTGGTACTGGTGAACCTTTTTGAATGGAGTCTGGACTGGTTGAATAATCCTCCATCAAACCTGTACTTTAGTTCTATTCCTGCATTGTTTACGGTTGTCTCGTAAAGCATAGCTGCCAGATACAATGCAAATAATGTAGGTGCAAGAACGCATCCTTGTTTAAGCCCACTTGTTATTGGGAATTCACCAGTCATTTCATTCTGGCAGAGGACCTGTCCAGTCATATCAACGTGGAGAGCTTCAATCAGGTCAACAAAATGTTCAGGGCAGCCGAAGCGTTTTAAGACCATCCACATGGCTTCTCTGGGAACTGTATCAAAGGCCTTTTCTAGATCGTAGAAAACAAGTAGTAAAGGCTTTTGCTGTTCTCTGCACTTCTCCTGTAGTTGTCGTGCACAGAAGATCATGTCAATTGTCCCTCTTGAAGGTCGAAACCCGTATTGAGACTCAGGTAGTATAGTCTCTGAAAGTGTCTGGGGGCGATTTAAAAGGATTCTTGCAAAAATTTTTCCAGTGACAGAGAGTAGTTACCACAGACGCTTTTGTCGCCCTTTTTGAAGATGGTGACAATTGTGGAGTTCTTCAAGTCAGCTGGTACCTTGCGGGTTTCCCACATTAATATAATAAGTGAGAAGAGCCTAGTTTTTAGAGGCAAGCCGCCACCCTCAATAAGCTCCATCGGGATGCTGTCAGGTCCAGGAGCCTTCCCAGGTTTCACACTCTTGAGTGCCTTGCAAAATTCTTGAAAAGTTGGAGGATCAGCCAGACAGGGTTTTGGAGGGTGCTGTGGGACATTTTTGAGAAAATCTCCAGCGGCAGTAGAAGGGCTGTTTAACAGTGAGCTGAAGTGCTCTTTCCAACGATTTAAGATGTCCTGACTTTCAGTAAGAATGGTGGAGTTGTCAGCAGCTTTAAGTGCTCCTGATGATGAGCGGATAGGTCCATACAGCTCTTTAATACCAGCATAAAAGCCACGCAGGTTCCTTGCATCAGAAAGATTTTGGAGTTCTGTGGCTTTCTGTTGCCACCATTTGTTCTTGATTACTCGTATTTCACTTTGACATTTCTGCTTGAGTTCTAGAAAGTGTGCTTTATTTTCTGCGCAGGATGGATCTTGAGCAAGGGATAGGTAAGCATCCCGCTTTGCATTGATGATGGCTTGGATTTCTCCGTGGTTGTCATCAAACCAGTCACTTCTTTTCCGTGCACTACAACCAACAACATTCTCAGCAGTTTCTTTGATGATGTTCTTTAATGTGGTCCATTCTTGTTCGACGTCATCTGTGGTTGCTGGAGCTTTGTTAAGTTGTTCGGACAGTATGTCTTGGAAGTGTGAGCGAACATTTTTGTTGTTCAGGTTGCTTATGTTGAATTTTCTGCGTGGTGGGTTTGAAAAGTGGGATCGTGGCTTGCGATACTTTGGTACTCTCAAACGGCTGACTAAAAGTCTATGGTCCGTCCAGCACTCATCGATGTTTAGTGCTGCTTTTGTGATGAGAATGTCTTTCTTGTCACGCTGTCGCGTAATAACGTAGTCTATAAGATGCCAATGTTTGGAGCGTGGGTGCATCCATGTGGTCTTATAGCGGTTACGCAAACGGAATTGGGTATTGGAGATGAAAAGCTCGTGCTCAGCACACAGACCAAGAAGTAGCAACCCATTTGCATTGCAGTTTCCCACCCCTTGTTTACCCATGACATCTCTCCAAAAACGGTTGTCCCTTCCCACTCTGGCATTGAAATCACCAAGTAAAATTAATTTATCTTGAATGGGTATTTTAGAGAGAGTACTGTTCAGTTGGTGGTAGAACTGATTCTTTGTGTCTTCATCACTGTCTAAAGTAGGAGCATATGCCGAGACGAAGGTGATGAATCTGTCTGAACCAATGGGTACTCTAAGAGTCATCAGTCTTTCATTAATTGAGACAGGTGTAAGTCGAAGATCTTTCACTATTTTCGTTTTTACGGCAAATCCTGCACCATGGATGCGTGGTTCTCCTGCATCCTTTCCCTTCCAGAAGATGGTGTACCCTGAACGTACCTCACTAATGTGTCCCTCACCTGAGAGTCTTGTCTCACTCAAGGCAGCAATGTCTATATCTAGACGGGCTAGTTCTTGGGTGATAAGAGCAGTTCTTCTCTCTGGTCTGTAATTGTTCACGTCCAGGAGGGTCCTGACATTCCATGTCCCTATTGTCATAATCATTTCATTCTTCTTTTGTTTACGTCCGCAGTATAAGGAGTGACCTACTGGGTGCGGATTCCCAGCCGGGTTCAAGTGTGACTTCCGATGTTTAGCCCACATTTTCTAGGGCCTTCCCCATTCAGGGTGGGCAGCGGTCATCCTAAATAGGCCTGCCCAGTCGCAGGTGCAGGACCGGATTCCCGAGTAGTCACACGGGTTCTCAGGAAGGCGACCATCACACACCTGCCGCCAGTGTGCAGGTCCAGACTAGTAGCTTCCAGCCTCACTCGGAACCTGCTACCATCGTCCTTATCCCATCGCCATTGGTCTTTAGAGAAAATGACAGGAGAAATTGCCATTTGCGTGAATTTGTTTAAGGTGGATTACAGCTTGCGAGGAAGTGACCCACACACTATGATTCTGGAACAATTCATCACGGCACATATGTATGTGACATGTGACTTCCGGTACCAGAACTGCAACGAACTGCCGCGAGCTCAATGATGGCTGAGCGGCGCCTTTACAGCCAGTTCGTCTGGCATGACCTCTTCCGCCTCCACGATCTTTGAGAACCTGGGATATAAGATTCTTCTTCCGCTGGCTTCGCCGTTGGGTCGGAGGGTAGATAATAGATACTAGAGAGGAAAGTGAAAGACACCCTTGGGCCTCGGAAACCTAATACCGTTGGGGTCGAAGAAACCAAGAGTTGGCCGAGGGGGGCCGGATAGGAAAGGAAACAGGAGAAGCCTGACACAAGTAAGTGGAAGTAATGCCAGGCTTAGCTAAGGGCCCGTGTGGATGCCACCCACATACTCCCAAGACGGGAGTACATGAGGAGTAAGATGATGATGATTCGTACTTAACAGAAGAAAGTGATACGGGAAAAAGTGCGGGAAACGCAGTTCATTACACTCCTCGCACAGATAGCCACAAATCCCGTTTCCGGTGAAACGTAGCAAGTGACAATCGTTGTCCAAGGAGGGCGTACTGAACATCATTACGTTCATGGAAGACCATTCGTAGTACAGAAAAAAAATTACGAACCTATTTCGAATAAGTCTGCAGCAATATGACAGCGTAGTGCATAAGAAAAGCTACGAATATTGAGGAGATGACAAGACGCACTTGTTACAAAAACTGATGTTTTTGCGTTTCAGGCCTGCTGGATAGAATTTACAGGATGTGAATGGTAGCTACCTACTACGTTATTCTTGTCGAATTGCTCGCGACAGAGATTACAGTGATTTCCAGGGAAGCAGTTTGTTGTTGGTTACATTCAAACAGGGCTACTGAATTAGAAGTCGTGAGCTAACGAAATTTTCAACGAAGTGTCAACTTGACGATTCACAGCAATCTGCGGAGTCGGCCCTATAACCTATCGATGAGGTAAACAAACTTATGCAGTAGTTCAGTACGGAATTTGTTTACAGTTCCGACCAATGGGGATTTGAAATGAAAATGCTTATGACAGAAACCCAGGAAACTAAAGGTACCCAGAGAGTTGTATCAAGATCAAATGACATAAAAGCCTTAAAACATTCTTATACAGTTATGCTGACTGTTAATCTGGATGGTAAATTGGTTGGAAAGTTATTAACTTTGTTGCGAGACGTTCGAGGTGGTCCACGCCATACGATTCTTTCTCGTGTGCGTGATCTTGCAAGGGAAATAGGGAATATTTAGGTCACAGCAAGCAAGAGTTGGGAAATAGGCGTAAGAGAACTGTGGTATGACCCCTGCGTTTGGACAATAACTGGTCTAAATAACTGGCTTTTACTTATTTCCTGATATGGGTATAAAAATCATACTTCTTTAGGGCAAAGTATCCCTCCTCTAAAGTGTCTGACATATAATTCATACCATCTGAGACCAATAGACCAATTCAGCCTCTGGATGTTTGTGTTTTTCGTGTCCATAAAATATATTATCTGCAACTAAGCCTTAAAAGATAGCTATTTTCACGTAAGCTCCACGACAGTTTTGCATTAGGTATCATGCCATCACATTCGATCAGTTCTCATCATCCTGTTACATCGTGATTCTATATATGCCTTCATTAGTAGTGGATACCTAGTGAACGTCCTGCACGGTTTATAGAAGAAAATAAACTAAATGCACCGTGACGAAATCTGTTTAAAAAAATACGGGAAGTTGCGAAAAATGAATGCGCAGCAAAATGTTTTCGACCTCTACCCCCCCCCCCCCCTGACATCAGAGGAAAATGCAGTGGACTTCAGAAAATGTAAACGAGAGACCATTAGTGTAAATACAGTTTGTAACTTATAAACACCAATATTACCAGACACGTGTATCCCATTTTCAGCAGACCCGTAGAAGATGCATTAAAACTGAAAATTAATTGCGTCTGGTAATAAATAATTTTCATCTGCAGTTACCTTAAGACGGAAAAACCAATAACAATTGATATACAATAGCTGCTGCGGAAGATACCCATGCAGATAAACAAGCATAAAATGGAACTCAGCCCCTAGCAAATGTGTACTCTCTGTAATGTAAAAGATACGATACATCACCGCCTAATATGATGCGAGAAACCTGAAATTCGGCGGTTGACGAGATCAGTACTTGCGATTATAAGGAGGACTTTGCCATCCACATATACACCAGAGACATTCTAATCATGGACAAGTCCCTTAATCGGAAAATGAGCAACATCGCTTTCATTTGGCTAGTAGCCAATTGTCTCACTACTCAACCAGTAACAAAATTACCATCTGCCTTGAAGATTACTGAAATCACCTGGCAGCGGACCACAGCAAACTGCTACAGGACACTAAGTACAAAGATAAATCTGCCCGTTTTCTTACCTTAATACTGACCCATGATATGGAACAGAATGACATTGAAACTTCTCGAGAGGATTGAAAGTCGGTAGCACAACGGAATGAATGTTCGCTTAACCCTGGATTACCAAACCCCCATAAAATTTACAATTGCAGTTGGTAGGATTTCGCAGTTCCCGCCAATCTAGTGTTGTCAATATAGAGTGTAAAACGGACATTTTGTACTCATTCCTATGTGACACCATTATAGTCCGTATAATTGTAATTAAATAGTGCATAAACTACAAACTGTAACGTCTTTGGAATAAAATATGGAGTAGAAAAATGGTTTACTAACAATGTAAACCTCCCCCCTCCCCTCCTTTTAATGTCATAAGGTTATAGAACATCTATGTCACCTACCAGGTTTTACACAGTGTCTTCTCAAGATTATTTTAGTTAAAATTTGTAATACTGGTAGTGCTTATTTTAAAATATCTACATCACTGTTTTAAAAGAGAACTCTTGGTTGTTTTACCAGTGATACTTCGTTCGTCTGAGAAGAAGGGGAAATGTTCGCTTTAGAGGACGAGTTCGGTTCTTTCTTCTCGAAGAACATATTTGTTTGTTTTAAGGAGTTTTTCATAGTCTTAAGAGAAATGTCTCCGATTTCTAGAATATAGTGTTGTTTGTGTTAGAATAGCAGCCCTGAGATAAAACAGACTAGTTCTTCTTGGACGAAGAGGAGAAGTCCGGTTTGTTTTAGAAATGGAGTATTGTTTGTTTGAGAAGAGGAGGAATGTTCATTTCAGAGTAGACGTTCTGCTTGTTTTTATAAGAGCAGTTTCTTTGTTTCAGAACAGGGCACGTACTCTTAATAAAGGAGGAGTGTTGCTTGCCTGAGAAGAGAAGTAATATTTGCTCTGCAATGTGAGATCTGTTTTAATTGAAATGGCGTCAAAATGTATGTGTCTTAAAAAGGAATCTTGTTTGGTGTTTCTTAGTGGAATCGTAGCTGTTATATTACATCGTAGTAGAGTTTTACATGTTATGTAATAAGAAGTTGAAGAATTTAGCGTGAGAAGCTAGCCATTGGAGATGTGATGAGCTTCAAGTGGAAAGAGGACGCCGAAGCAAAAAAGTAAGAAAACACGGAGCAATAAGATAAAGTTGTTAGCGAATGTTCCGAAATCGACTGCCAGTCAGACATACAATTTTAATCTCCCTAGTAGCTCCATTCTTTGGCTGCTACACCTGTACCCTCCCGCCAGTCAATAGCTTTCTCGTCTTCTTTCTCATTGTGCAGGCGGGGAGGTAACTAACACAGGATTCCTTTGAAATGTCCGCCAAAAATATTAGCGAAATAATTAAATTACAGACCCCGTTTGCTGCGACATGGTCGCGAATTGAACAGTGACCCGAACATAGAAGAAATTCCATTTACTTCATGTCTATGGTTGCCAATATCTTGTCATCAGACTATATGTTTCGATCTCTAATGACCATCTTAAGATCTGTTTTATTGAAACATGTTCTAATATACTGGAGCCATAGGGACATCGTCAAATGTTAAACTTTAAATCAAAGCCAGCATCGTCAAATAGTATAAATAGTAGTATATACAAGAGTTATCTTGTCAGCAGCACTCAATGGAATTAGTGGTTTATCCGTGTATCTGTAGCATACACACTACGTACACTACCTTAAAGGAAAACAATGGCCGTCTTGTAAACCATATTACACTAGCTGACAAAAAACATTGAAGTGTCCAAAAGACATAGTCGTATGTCAAAGTGACTTCGTAAACATATACACCATCATTGAGTATTGTAATAACTCATTTGATTACGGAAATAGCTGTATCAAGTACAGTGCTACGTGTAGGAACTAAAGACGTTACACTTTGAGTAAAAAAAGCGAACATTATCATTAAATTATCTCTTACTTTTATTACCTGATTTTTTTTATTTAGTGTAACGTTAATGACTCGTACAGAAAATTGGAATAATTATAAACATAAACACCGTATCCGCCCTTTTTTACTGCTCATGAAATCTACACATTGCATGTTGGATCACCATACAGCGACACCTTCACAGATGGTGGTCCAGATTGCAGTACACACCGGTACCTGTAATACCATGAAGCACGTCCTCTTGCATTGATGCATGCCTATATTCTTCGTGGCATACTATACAAAACTTCATCAAGTCCAGATTGTCAACGGTGATTCGGCGTAGATCTCTCAGAGTGGTTGGTGGGTCGCGTCCGCCACAAACAGCCCTCTCCAATCTATCCTCGGCTTATTCCATAGGGTTCATGTCTAGAGAGCATGCTGGCCACTCTAGTCGGGCGATGTCGTTATCCTGATGGAAGTCAGTCACAAGATGTGTACGACGTGGGTGCGAATTGTCGTCCACGAAGACGAATGCGTCGCCAATATGCTGCCGATATGGTTGCTCTGTCGGTCGGACGATGGCACTCATGTATCGTACATCTGTTACGGCGCCTTCCATGACACCAGAGGCATACGTCAGCCCCACATAATGCCACCCTAAAATAGCAGTGAATCTCCACCTTTCAGCACTCGCTGGACAGTGTGGAAGGCGTTCAGCCTGACCGGGTTGCCTCCAAACACGTCTCCGACGATTGTCTGGTTGAAGGCACATGCGACACTCATCGTTCAAGAGAACGTGATGCCAATGCTGAGCGATCTATTCGGCATGTTGTTGGGTCCATTTGCACCGCTTTGCACGGTGTCGTGGTTACAAAGATGGACCTCGCCATGGACGTCGGGACTGTAGTTATCCATCATGGAGCCCTATTGCGCACATGATTCGTAACACGACGTCCTGTGGTAGCACGAAAAGCATTTTTCAATATGGTGGCGTTGCTGTCAGGGTTCCTCCGAGCCATAATCCGTACGTAGCAGTCATCCACTACAGTACTAGCCCTTGGGCGGCCTGAACGAAACATGTCATCGACAGTTTTTCTCTCTCTCTGTATCTTCCCCATGTCCGAAGAGCATCTCTTTCGTTCATTCCGAGACGCCTGGACACTTCCCTTGTTGAGAGCCCTTCCTGGCACAAAGTAACAACGCGGACGCCATCGAACCGCGGTATCGACCGTCTGGGCATGGTTGAACTACAGACAACACGAGCAGTTTACCTCCTTTCTGGTGGAATGACTGTAACTGATCAGCTGTCGAACCCCATCCGTCTGATAGGCGCTGCTCATGCATGGTTCTTTATATCTTTGGGCGGGTTTAGTGACATCTCTGAAAACTGGAAGGGACTGGGTCTGTGATACAATATCCACAGTCAACGTCTATCTTCCGGAGTCCTGGGAACCGAGGTGATGCAAAACTTTTATTGATGTGTGTATTACCACACGACAAAACAAACACAAGGCATGTTGAGTTTGGATGGACATTTCAATATATAATTTGTAAACCAAGAATACATGCTAATCTGGGCTATAAAACCATAAAATGGAATACAAATAACAATACAGTATGTTAATGATTTGTTGCATCTCTCTGCAACAGGGACAACGGCGACCAGAGTGTGTTAGTGTTTTTCACGTTTAATGTGGCTACCACAATTGGCAGAGTGTATAAAGACGCTAGAACAGCGCCAGGTGTTGAGGGACCACTGTGAAAGACACGGAGATGCCGCGCACTTTGTGTGCGACAGCACTATAGGCAACTGACAGTTAGAACCGACTCTCACTGTGGGTCTCCATTTGGCCGGCTGTTCGAATAGTGAAATGTGTATAGCTGTGGGGCATTCGGATCTTACAATGACCCTATGGCGGGCTGCATGGCTGGCTCTGAGCACTATCGGACTTAACAGCTGCGGTCATCAGTCCCCTAGAACCTAGAACTACTTAAACCAAACTTACCTAAAGACATTACACACATCCATGCCCGAGGCAGGATTCGAACCTGCGACCGTAGCAGTCGCGCGGTTCCGGACTGGGCGCCTAGAACCGCTCGGTCACCGCGCCCGGCTGGGCTGCATGGAAACGTCAAGGGTGCGGTAGATTAAAACCTACAACTACAACGGTGGCTTGCATTATTACGCACCAAGCACGTCATAACTCTTGCACTTTTGCTCTTGCCATTCGACAACATGTAACAGACTCCCTGCCCCATTATGTGCTGATGAATGGTTTCGTGTTGTGTTCAGCGTGAATGTCATTTGTGCTCCAACTCGGATCCCTATCGTCGAACCGGCCGGAGTGGCCAAGCGGTTCTAGGTGCTACAGTCTGGAACCGCGCGACCGCTACGGTCGCAGGTTCGAATCCTGCCTCGGGCATGGATGTGTGTGATGTCCTTAGGTTAGTTAGGTTTAAGTAGTTCTAAGTTCTAGGGGACTGATGACCTCAGACGTTAAGTCCCATAATGCTCAGAGCTATTTGAGCCTATCGTCGGCGAGTATTGTGGGGACCGGGGAAGAAGACGGACAACAGTGTTAATCCAGGCGACATGATGTGGGAAGTAATCGTGTATTGCTTGAACTCACAGTGGTCGAAGGGACTCTGACGGCATAACGGTACGTCATCTACATCTACATCTACATTTGTACTCCGCAAGCCATCCAGCAGTGTGTGGCGGAGGGCACTTTACGTGCGACTGCATTACCTCCCTTTCCTGTTCCAGTCGCGTGTGGTTCGCGGGAAGAACGATTGCCGGAAAGCCTCCGTGCGCACTCGAATCTCTCTAATTTTACATTCGTGATCTCCTCGGGAGGTATAAGTAGGGGGAAACTATATATTCGACACCTCATCCAGAAACGCACCCTCTCGAAACCTGGACAGCAAGCTAGACCGCGATGGAGAGCGCCTCTCTTGCAGAGCCTGCCACTTGAGTTTGCTAAACATCTCCGTAACGCTATCACGCTTACCAAATAACCCTGTGAAGAAACGCGCTTCTCTTCTTTGGATCTTCTCTATCTCCTCTTTCCACCCAACCCGGTACGGATCCTACACCGATGACCAATACTCGATTATACGTCGAAGGACTGTTTTGTAAGCCACCTCCTTTGTTGACGGACTACATTTCCTAAAGACTCTCCCAATGAATCTCAACCTGGCACCCGCCTTACCAACAATAAATCTTATATTATCATTCCACTTCAGATCGTTCCGTACGCATGCGTCTTCATCATCGTCGACACATGATACGTCTCTCAGTGTACTGTCTGCGTGATGTTACACGGCCAGCAAGATATCCAGATCTTTTTCCGACAAGACATGTGTGCGACAGTTCGGACGTCAACTGCGTTCCACTGTCAGTAGACTATCATGGACCAATTACAAAATCTGTGAGCCAGCTTCCCTCGGGAGAGACAAACAACGACTGTAAGACACCCTTTCCAACCAGATCAGTGCTTACATCCAGGCTCGGAGCTGATGCAACCTCGTGCTGGTAAGTGGACACATACTGCCAAGTTCTTTCTAAATGTGACTCGATTTTGTCACCACAACTACAGGAGAAGTAAAACGGTCGGTTATCCGAGTCACGGAGGATGTCGTGGGAGAAGACATCTGCCGAACTATAATGTTTAGTTGTTTAAACATGGCATCAGAAACTTGTAGATATATACGTCCAGTGAGAGCGCCTGCTAGATTTGGAAACGGACCTAGAATGATAGCCATTTCGGAATGGAAGATGTGCTTTAAATGTATTTCTAAGAGGATAGGGAAGAGTGTCGGGGAGAGCGGAATGAATTGGAGATTAATCCTCAGGAAAAGGTGACTTCCAAAAACCAAAAAAAGCAGCTGGTCATGCAGATACAGTGATGAAAACATTGAAGTACAGAGCAGCTAATACAGTAGCAGCTCTAGAAACAATTTTTAACCGTGACGCAAACAAGGGAGTGTTATAGGTTTAATGTGTGTACCTACGTATGTGTCTGTGGCATCGTAGTTCCCAAACGAAAGGTCTGATTTTAATGCCATTTTTTTTAGTTTGAAAGATGATTTAATCGAGATTGTTCTTAGATATGTTTCATGAAAGTCATTGCAGCCGTTAAAATAATTTAAAATTGGTAAAGTAGCGAATTTAAACTGAATTAAGCTAGCTAGGCAACGTAACTAAATATTAAAACAAAATATCAAATCGATGAGACTAAGTTATAATTAATTTACACTGACAAGTTCTCAATGTAGACACAACTATCAACGACGTCTGTCTTTACGCAACTGCCCGTTCTGATCGTCGCACTTGGTTAGGTGCTGCATGTGGCTTACCGCGTACCGCGTGACTCACGCTTGCCATGTGATGAAGTGTGAGTTGGTACGCTACCATCAAACCACTGCAGGACACAGGCCTCCTAAGGTAAAGTAATGCATGAAAGTAGTTCGTACATGATTACTTAAAGATATGGCATAAAATAAATAGGTAACTCTATTCTCTAACGATGTTCGGCTAATTAAAGACGGACTGGTTTTTGTATTTTATAGAATAAGGAATTATAATTCCACTAACTATTTTCAGGTGTGAATGCGAAACGCGCAGCACTGGAAGAGATGACGCCAATCAGAAGAGGCCTATACCAAGCAATAAAGAATTATGTTGATCTAGAAATATAGCTGGTGTTAACATACATATTTTACTTAGTAGTCGGCTTATATCAAAGTTAAAGTGTCAACATGTTTTTGTTATTAGAAGTTTTTTGTGTCGGGGTTTTTAAATTTTTATTTTTTTTCAGTAAAGTGGTTCAAGGAAATGCATTAACCCCAGTATCATATATTACCGCCACATATAAGAAAGGGAGCTGGTGAAATCCGACAAATTACGAGGGAATAAGCGTAATGGCTTCGATGATTGATCAATGCTACAGTAAAGAACAGATTATAAAAGGTTGCGCATCTCGTTGTATCTCAGGAACACTCTCGTTTCACTGTTGGTGAAAGCTGTGTTGATAACATCTTTTGTACACGCCAAATGCAGAAAATGCCCACAACAAATCAAGATCTCCATTTAGTGTGTGTTAGTATAGGCCTATGCTTTTGTGCTAGTGAAGTTATTATGGACGGCAATGGAAAATGATGGAGATGGTGGTACATCAATAGAGCTGGAGAAAAGGTCATACCACCAATGCGACGTAGTTGTGAAGGTTGGTGGTAAGATCATGAAATTTTAAAGCACGTTAAGGATTCAGACAAGGATGTTCTATGCCATTGCCCCTGGTCTGTGGAGCAGACGGTACAGAAGGTGGGATGTAGCACTACAGCATCAACTTTTACGCTCATTACTCTTTGCCGACAATCAAGTACTTATAACTGTGGATGAGGATAATACCATGTGTCAAATGAGAAAGTTGATGGATGAGTATAGGCAAAGGGAACTTAATGTTAGTAAGGATAAAACAGAATATCTTTTCGTTGGAAGAGGTCTAGCAGAGGATTCGGATTTTGGGTTTGGCTGCATAAGAAATGTGGAAGTATTCTACAGTTTGGATTCACCTGTCAATAAGACTTGTCAGTGTGAAGTGGACAGATCCCACAGCATTAGTCAAGCAAGCACCGTTACTAGAACATTAGACTGTGTCATTTGGTGTCGACAGATATTCACATGAATAGAATAAATTGTGCTACGTGCTGTGGTTGAAACTATTCTGACATCTGCCTCAGGGTGTTTGATATCGAACGAGAGACAAAGTGGGTAAATTGAGGTGG
Organism: Schistocerca serialis cubense; assembly: GCF_023864345.2. NCBI lineage: Eukaryota > Metazoa > Arthropoda > Insecta > Orthoptera > Acrididae > Schistocerca > Schistocerca serialis. The sequence goes on along the minus strand of NC_064638.1, from coordinate 1,222,234,837 downwards.
AGCATGAGAGCAACCCGCCTGTATAGAGCGAGGAATGATTATGTAAGAATGGAGATGGAATCGGTGGTACCAGTCACAGATAGGACTGATGCTCGAGAACTGAGATGGTAAGGACACGTCAGACGGATGGAGGAACAACAATGGCCGCATTCTTTGCTCAGATGGTCTCTGCCAGAGAGACGGAGCCGAGGGAGGCCAATGGCAACGTGGAGGGGAACTGAAACCGACGCCATAGAAAGGGGAGGGCTACAGGAAGAAGACTGGCGGGCTGTAAGTTTGTGGTATCTGCGGCAACTTGAAGTAGAAACGGCTGCTATAGCAAGTCTTCTTCTTCTTCCCCTGCTTCTTCCTGTTTTCATAGGGCAAAGCATTTACCCCTTAGTCTCTTCTCGAGTTCTCCCTCCATCTTTTCCTTGGACGGACAATACTTCTTTTACCAGCTGGTGATTTCTTTCTTAACATTTTAACAATCGTCCGTTTTATGTGTGTACATTCTATTCGTCCTTCATCTTATCTATCTACTCATTAATTTAGTCCACTTTACTTCCTTTTAAAATGCTTACACTTCTGTTACTGTCTCCGAGTACAAGATCATAGTAACACAAGATGCGACAATGTCGCTGATAAGACAGTAACCCGTATATAGAATAAATTTCCTTTAATTTCCCTCTATGGTCACAAACTTTTTGTTAACACATTACCGGTTTCGGTCTATAATGACCATCTTCAGATCAGTGTTTTATAAAAACAATGTCCAACCATTCCATTAGGACATTATTTTTGTAAAACACAGATGTGAAGATGGTCTTTATAGACCGAAACCGGTAATCTGTTAACAAAAAGTTTATGACCATAGACGTAAGTTAAAGGGAATTTAAGATTAGAATAATTCAAGGATGGAGAAAGAAATCAGCTGTGCCCTTTTAAAAGAATCATCACAGCATTTGCCTTTAGCGTTTTAGTGAAATAACGAAAATCCTGAATGTGGGTTGCCAAACGTGAATTTTAGCCATCATTGTGAAGGTCGAGACATCAGTGCGGTAGCTACAGCACCAGGTCACTCGATCTCTGTGAAACAGCATATCAAGATCGCCAAACTTGTCGTAGCTACCATCGCAGACTGGGACAAGCTTTTGCCGCTGTTGGACTGCGTGGAAGTGACATCAAAACGACGTATCATTCGATGTGGCCGCGAAACTCGATGGCAGTCAGAATGGGTCACGCTCGACCTAGTATGAAGTGGCGCCATAATGGATTTCGTCGTTTTTCATTGTTTTGGTATTACAACTCGTTTTTTATTGGTGTATGCCGTTTCAAAGGAAGGGCTTATAGAAAAAAAGATGGTTCAAATGGCTCTGAGCACTATGGGACTTAACATCTAAGGCCATCAGTCCCCTAGAACGTAGAACTACTTAAACCTAACTAACCTAAGGACATCACACACATCCATGTCCGATACAGGATTCGGACCTGCGACCCTTGCGGTCGCGCGGTTCTGGACTGAAGCACCTAGAAACGCTCGGCCACACCGGCCGGCTGCCTCATAGAAGATTTATAACAAACACAACATTTTTGGTACGATTTCTGGTAATTGTCAATTAAAGAGCCATCAGCAGTAAAAGCCTTCAGGAGATTGTAAAATGAACGTCACTGTTGCTAAACCTAGTGATGCAACACTTGTTTTTATTTTTAGAATTTCTTGTGTCGGGGTATCTAAATTTTTAATTTTTTTAATAAAATGTTTCAATGTGATGCAGTAACCCGAATATCATAGGTAACCTCTACATGTAAGAAAGGGAGCTGTGAAATCCTACTAATTACGTGGTAATCAGCGTAATGGCTTCGGTGGTTGATCAGTACTACAGTAAAGAACAGATTACAAAACGTTGCCCATCTCGTTGTGTCCCAGGAACATTCTCGTTTCACTGTTGGGAAAAGCTGTGTGGATAACATCTTTTCTACCCACCGAAATGTTGGCAGAAATAGGCAACAAAAAATTAAGATCTCCTTTTAGTGTCTGTTGACTTAGTACAGACCTATGGTTCTGTGCCAGTGAAGATATTATGGACGGCAATGGAAAATTATGGAAAAGATAGTACAATAATAGAGCTGGAGAAAAGGTCATACCACCAATGCGACGTAGTTGTGAAGGTTGGTGGTAAGATCAAGAAATTTTAAAGCACGTTAAGGGTTCAGACAAGGATGTTCTATACCATTGCCCTTGGTTTGTGGGGCAGACGGTACAGAAGGTGGGATGTACCACTACAGCATAAACTTTTCGTTCATTACTCTTTGCCGACAATCAAGAACTTATAACTGTAGATGAGCTTGATACCATGTATCAAATGAGAATGGATGAGTATAGGCAATGGGAACTTAGTAAGGATAAAACAGAATATCTTTTTGTTGGAAGTGGGCTAGCTGAGGATTCGGATTTTGGGTTTGGCCGCATAAGAAATGTGGAAGTATTCTAGACTCCGGATTCACACATCAATGAGACTAGTGAGTGTGAAGTGGAGAGATTCCACAGCATTAGTCAAGCAAGCACAGCCATTAAAACATTAGACGGTGTCTTTTGGAGTCCGCACATATCCACACCAATAGAAAAAATTGTGCTACGTGCTGTGGTTGAAAGCACTCTGACATTTGCCGCATAGCGTTGGATATTGAACGAGAGACAAAGTGGGAAAATTGAGGCGGAGCATGAGAGCAACCCTCCTGTATAGAGCGAGGAATGATTATGTAAGAATAGAGATCGATTCATTGGTACCAGTCACAGATAGGACTGATGGTCGTGCACTAAGATGGTAAGAACTTGTCAGATGAATGGAGGAACAACGATGGCCACATAGTTTGCTCAGCTGGTCTCTGCCAGAGAGAAAGAGCCGAGCGATACCAATGGCAACGTGGAGGGGAACTGAAACCGAAGCCATAGAAAGGAGAGGGCTACAGGAAGAAGACTGGCGGGATGTAAGTTTGTGGTATATGTGGTACTTTAAGTAGAAACGGCTGATATAGTAAGTCTTCTTCTTCTTCTCTGCTTCTTCCTGTCTTCATAGGACAAAGAAATTACCCCTCAGTGTATACTCACGTTCTCACTCCATCATTTCCTTGGACGGACAATACTTATTTTACCATATGGTGATTTCTTTCTTAACATTTTCACAATCCTCCGTCTTATGTGTGTACATTCTATTCGTGCTTTCTCTTATCTACCTACTCATTAATGGAGTCCACTTTACTTCCTTTTAAAATGCTTTCACCTCTCTTTCTGTCTCTCAGTATATTCCCTAAAATCTTTCGCAGAATCTCAATTTCTATAGTTCCGTAAAGGCTTTTTGTATTTGGTGTTTCCGGTCTTGTTCAGCTGATCATGTCATTACTGATCTCACAACAGTTTCGTATACTCTTGCCTTGGTATTTTTCTCTATATGCTTTTTTATCCAAATAGTATTGTTTGAGCACTATGCATTTTCTTTGCTTTTCCCATTTGTTCTCAGACTTCCTTTTCGACATTTCCATTTGTCAATAATTCAATATTAAGATATTTAAATGTCAATACCTGTTGAATAATTTTCCATCCACTTCCAGTTTGCGTATAATTGTTTCCACAGGTATGGTCATACATTTGTCTTTTTGAATGGATATAACCAGGTTTAGGTTTAGGCTACTATGTTAAATATATGTAAAACTTCCTTCAGGTTTTCGTTACTATTTGGCAAAAGAACTACGTCGTCATCATAACAAATAATTTTTTTTTCATCGTCTCACATTCTATAACCACTACTTACCAATACCTTCGTTATCACCTTGTGCATGACTCTGTTAAAAAGTAGCGAGCTCAAGGGTCACCTTGTCTAATGCCACTATTTACTGCTATGTAGTTAGTTAACCTGGAACCAATTTTCGTCTAGATGTAGTTCCTGCGATAAAAATCTTCAGCTGTCTGTATTTAGTTGCAAGGAATCCACCAACTACACAGTATAGTTGAAAAATTTGTTTACTGAATCCTACGTAAAGCTTTCTATAAATCTATTAAATAAAGATAATCTGGTCTGTTCAGTTCGGTGGACTTCTCTGCAACCTGTCTAAGAATGAATACTATATCTCTGTATAACCTAATTGATCTAAAACCATAATACTCTTCTTCAAGGATTCGCTGCCCTTTTATTATTTTTCTGTTATGAGTTCAGTAGATTTATCCCTTTTTAACTGGATAGGTGTTTCTTATCTTCATTTTGGTACATGAATGGCTGAAGACCACAAGCACACAAACTGCAACACTGTAAGGCCCAATGTAACACATGTCCAAACCATGGGCCACGATCCACAGAGATGTACATGTGTGCCCCACACAGAGAGCATCCCAGGTTGCCCGTGAGAGCTACGACACTAAAAATCGCCTCTTGGCTTTTCGCAAGATCAATGCGTAGTTTGTTTAGGGGGTGAGGGAGGGTTGATGGATTCGGGGTTCTTTATTTATGATAATATATAGTCAATTCACTAACAACTTTCAAAGCTTCACAAATACCAGATCCTTTACCACATTCATTTGGAAATTTACTACCGGTTAGAACATTATTGACCAACTTGGCTAACTGTTCAGTTAGTGGATATGTTCCGTACAACGGTAGTTCATTTGGAATCCTACCTCTTCCTGGACATTTCCTGTCTTTTTTTTTTACGGATTTATGGCGTCTTCTAGGTCTACGTGTGAAACAGTTAGATAATAATTTACTTTAATACTGATTTCTGCGATCTGTTTGCTTTCTCGTGATTTCTTACCATTATACAACGCTGTTTAATATTTAACCAATGATTCGTGATTTATGTTGTTCACATCCCAAATTTCATTTAGTTCTTTCCTCTGCTGTCGTATAGCTCTCCAGATTTGTTTCTGGAACCCATAGAAGTCATGCTCTAAACTTTTAGTGGCAATTTCTCAGTGTTCCTATTATAACGATTCACTAATGACTGTTTCATTTCGAGTTCTATTGTAATTTTCATGAGACTCTTGTGTTTTGAATGTTTCTTGTTGAAAATAGGCGCAAATCACTTTGCGAAACCATGGTGCTCTGTTTGTTCTCCGTTCTTGCGTTATAAATCGTGTACCTATTGCTTCTTGAGCTGCTGCTTCAATACTTTCTTTGATTTCCTCCCAAGAATGACACACGTTATCCTCTGCACTTAGGAGATTATCTTTTATTTTTCAGCTAAACGTTTCTGATACAAAATTTTTGTAGATTCCGTCCATAATAATTGTATATTAAATTCAACTCTTTTTAATGTTAGTTCTTCAGCAGACATGGTCCTGGCTACACGCAAACTGAATGTGATCACTCCCTACGTTGGTAGACTTTAAAGTCCAAACGTATAACACTAACTGAGGATGGATGTTCCCTTCCGTAACAAAATGATGTTGCAGGTTTCTGACTTCCTGCATTCAAAAAATTGTATTATACTGCTCTTTAAGGTCATAGAAGGTGATATTTATTTTCAGTGCGTTGCCTGAGCGTAAGCAGATAATAATCTCACTATTATCATATAGAAAATCTTCATTAAATTGTACCAATCGAGGCGGTGCATTAGTTAGCACACTGGACTCGCTTTCAAGAGGACGACGGCTCAAACCCGAGTTCAGCCATCATGATTTAGGTTTTCCGTGATTGTCCTAATTCGCTTCAGGCAAATACCAGGATGGTTCCTTTGAAAGGGCACGGCCGCCTTCCTTCACCACCCTTCCCTATTCCGATGTGACCGATGACCTCGTTGTCTGGTCCCCTCCCCCAAATCAACCGACCATTAAATAGTTGTTTAACTTCTTGGATGACACTATCAACAATGCTAGCATTAAATTCCTTATTATGACTTTACGTTCGTCTGAAAATATCAGATTGATAACTTATTGTAACTGTTTATAGACCGCCCCATTTCTGTTTAGGTTCTCAAGCTCCTGGGCTGTACAGGGAGGTAATATTCAATTTATGATGAGCCAGTTTCATTCGTTATCGTAATACTCTCACAACCTCTAAACTTTCCTTTCCTTTCCTCTTCCCTTTCTAGGTGACTTACTTTCTTAGTCAGAGAGTGTATTTTAAATTATACATTTCAGCTTCATGTCTCACAAATGACATCTAGACGATTTTTGACCTCTTAGTAAGTCGCGATCAGGTTACTTTAATATAATTCGTACTAATTCGTGAAACAGGCAGAGGTCTTTATAGAGAGCGCTTCTCCTCTCCTGTTGAGTTGTACTTTTACTAACGTGCCTTTGACATCAAGGTCATCAGAAACGGAGTACAAGATCATAATAACACAAGCTGCGACATTGTCGCGAATTAAACAGTGACTCGTGTACAGAAAAAATTTCCTTTAATTTACCTCTATGGTCACAAACTTTTTGTTAACAGATTACCGGTTTCGGTCTATAAGGATCATCTTCAGATCTGTTTTTTAGAAAAACAATATCCAACCACTATGGCTGCAGTACATTAGGACTTTGTTTTATGAAAACAATGTCCAGCCACTATGGCTGCAGTACATTAGGACACTGTTTTTATAAAACACAGATCTGAAGATGGTCTGGTCATTATAGACCGAAACGGTAATCCGTTAACAAAACGTTTGTGACCATAGACGTAAGTTAAAGGAAATTTAACATCAGAATAATTGAAGGATGGGGAAAGAAATCAGCTGTGCCCTTTCTAAAGAACCATCCCAGCATTTGCCTTTAGATTTTTAGGGAAACATCGGAAATCCTAATTCTGCATGGCCAGAAGCGAACTTTAGCCGTCATTGTCAAGGCTGCAATACCAGTGCGGTAACGACATCACCAGGTCACTCGATCTCTGTGAAACAGCATATCAAGATCGCCAAACTTGGCGTAGCTACCATAGCAGATTGGGACAAGCTTTTGTCGCTCTCGTACTGCGTTGAAGTAACGTCAAAACGACGTATCATTCGATGCGACCGCGAAACTCGATGGCAGTCAGCAAACGTCACGCTAGACTTAGTGTGAAGTGGTGCCATAATTGATTTCGTCGTTTTTCGTTGGTTTGGTATTATAACTCGTTTTTGTAATGCTGTATGATGTTTCAAGCGAACAGCTCATAGAAGATTTATAACAAACACAACACTTTTGGTACGATTTCTGGTGATTAAATGTCAATTAATGACCCATCAGCAGTAAAAGCCTTCAGGAGATCGCAAAATGAACGTCTCTGTAGCTAATACTCAAGTGTGGTAACGTGACGTAGTGGTTGGAGAGGTCTAATTGCAGAGTCGAAGGAAGTAGTTTCGTTTCCCACTACACTGCAATATATGTATATTGCTGTGTTCATCTGTGCATTTGCAACAGATTCTGGGGCTCTCTTATTAATGTAACAGAAGGATATGGTGCAATATTCTATGTCATTTACATATAACAGTGATCTCTCTCAAAAGTTGATTTGTTCGATTTTGTTGATAGAAACTGATTAAAAAACGAAACATCAAATTGCTACAAATGAAACAAGCAACAATGACATTTGTTTTCTTGTTGGTCACAAACATTTACCTGGTTTTTGCGAATACGCAGTGATTTACGAGGGTGTGTTTAGGCAGGAACCTAAGAACACACCAAAGCTAGCTTATCAAATGGATAACTTTAGGTAATGTAGAAGGTGAACTTTTGAGGCAAGCGCAATATTTGACTAACAATTTGGGAATAGTTTTCTAAACGGTGTTCAGTTGAATAGCATTGGAATTGCATTTATTACCTCATACAGATAGCTGAAACAATTAACATTTATCAAGTAGTTTTGAACTGTCTCATACCGAATACGGAATTATTTATCGCAGACGGCTGTAATACCGGGGCATTATACAAGCAATCGTCTCTATTTTGGTTGGATATCAAATGCCACAAATGGACATTTTCTTGATAGGTAAATGTAAATGTCGTGTTACTAGGGCCTCCAGTCGGATAGACCGTTAGTCGGGTGCCGCAATCGAACCCGTGACCTTAGTATTGACAGTCCGTCGCGCTGACCACTCAGCTACCGGGGGCGGACTTCTTGATAGGTTAACAGTTGGGATTGCGTCTGCCTAATTATCAGGCATCTAGGCTCTGTGGTGTGTCCAGTGGTTGCCTATTTGTAGGTGTCTCGAATATTCGTAGGTTTTCCCTATAATGGTACGTTTTTAAATTTCTCAATAGATATTGGGCAGGTGCTACAGAAAGTTTTGCTGGACGGGTGTTGCGTTGGGCATATTATAAGGACCCTCTGTCGTTTTATTCACGCTCATGTCAACGTCGCACCACTGCATGATGACGCCACAGCATTGCGTGAAACACCAGCACCATAAAAGCACAACGACCCTTCGCTGCTTCAGATGACGTTCAAATTCGTTGCATGTTTTTGAATGGTCTCTAGTGTTTCCACTCTATACACCACAACGAAAACAGCGGTTGCATCACGTTCACTGAGGGTACAGCCTCGTGATGTCCTTCGAGAAGTGTTGAATCTCCCAGGAGGTGTCAATAGTACCAAATGTTGTCAAAAAAACACACAGAAAACTGCCGTTTTCGACTGCGAAATGCGTTAGAACCACCGTACCAGGCAAGGGAAGAGGTGGTTGGGTTCATTGACGACCTTTATACCATCCTCTGAAGCCTTCGCGTTTCGAATCTGAACGACGGTGTGTCTGAAAAGATTTCCTCGGTCATCCACCAAAAAAAAAAAAAAAAAAAAGCGTGGTTTCAAAGCTGGTCGTCGCGGTTATGGTCTTCACTGCATAAGCGTCAAAACAAGAGAAGACGTAAGGGAATGACGTGTTGTGTGCCAAATGATATTGTTCAGAACTGTGGTGAAATTTGGTGTCAGTGTGACACAATTAACCCTCTTTAATCGTCGCATGAACTTCTATGTTGGGGCCTTTTTTCGAGCCCAAGAATGATGATGCAGGGCACCACGCTTTTGCTCTAAAGCCGTTCCAGAATTCCTAAAGATACTTCTGAGTTCACAGTTTGACCCTTAGATGGAAATTCATGTTTGTCCAAGCACTTTCTGGGGGAAAAGGCGATCTACATAGCCTTAATCTTGGGTTTTGTCACCGATTTTACTTTATTTTATTTTATTTATGTATTTAATTATTTTGAGATGGAGAACACGACGAGCAGCATGTCAATTTCTGTTGCTCGGCATCTGCCTCCTATTGGTAGCACCAGCTCTCATCTTCTGTAATGAGAGTTTCCAGAAGCTGCAGATCCCGGGCAGTTGTCGAAGAGATTTTCAAACGTTTCCGTCCGAGTTTGCTTCTGCTCGTCTGTCAACATACGTGGTACCAACCAGGCACAGATTATTTCAAATAGTGCTTACACCGTCTTTGCTTATATTGACCTCTTCTGCTATCAGTCCCAAAGAAAGCCACCGATCATCCGCAGACATCGCTCGCACTCGTTCGATGTTGTCTAGGACGGTCGACCCGAATTTGACTCACTTTTGTCACTTTCCTTCCCATGCCTAAAGCATTTAAACCACTCGTAACAGTTTTACACAATGCTTCAACACCGTGTACTTGCACTAATATTGCACAAGTGTCGAAGAACATGGGTAGTCGCTGTCATATTGAGGGAAAATTGAAATTTTTTGCCCTTTCAGAGAGGAATGTGTCAATAGAAGAGCCCAAGAGGCATTTCTGACCCTAATTTAGCAATGCCCTCCTCGAGAAACAGCCACCAACTTACTCTACATCTACATCTCCGTCTATACACTGCATGCTACCTGACAGTGTGTGGCGGAGGGTACCTTGAGTACCTCTATCGGTTCTACCTTCTATTCCAGTATCGTATTGTCTCTACTTAGCGGCATTAGGTTTTAAGATGTCCAATTGGTCATTCCATACAGATGCCCTGAATGCACTCATGGTAATATAGGTGCAGTAGTCGTGTTTAGGCATTCGTAGGACTTGATTTATGGATCGCAGAATAGTGCTGTCTTCTGTAGGTGAAGGTAGCTGCCTTCATTTTACAGCTGAGCTACGGAAACACGTCTGCTGATAAATTTTTAGTTTTGATGGTGCCTAATGACATAGAATTTTAAGGAGCGCTATACTGCAGGACTATATACATACAGGGACTATTGTTTTCAACGCCTGATCGGTCGCAAAGTGAAAACCAACATGAAAATAAATTTTTTTGTTTGCAACCTTTAGCAAAACCTCCCAGCTACTTTTCTACGTAATCGCCACTCCGACGTAGATATTTACCGTAACATGGCACTAACAATCCAGTACCACTGTCATAGAAGGCAGCCACTTGTGTCTTCCGTCCATTCCCTATGCTGGTGTGCAGTTAGTTGTCTGTACTGAATTGCTGTACTCAGAGCAAACGTATGAGAATTAGAGGGAGCCAAGTCCGAACTATGCGGTGGGTGATGAAACACTTCCCACCGAAAAGGTTTCCAGGGTGTTTTCGTTTGACCCACAGTGAGCGACCGAGGACTGTCATGAGGAAAGAAAGACATGACAGTTACGTTATACGAGCTACATGAAACCAGGCGATACCGCTTAACAGGCACTCCACACTTCGCTTGAGACGCTATTGTTCTTGGCCTTTTCAAATGCTCACTGTGAACTCAGAACTGAAACAACCAACGAACGCCATAGACGGGCTCACTACAGACACTGCACAACACATCTGCACGAGGCTTCACCGGATTTCCAATCTGGTTTCCATTTCGCAACCGACCGGAATTTAAAATAAAGTTGCCCTTGTGTTTACGTGGTTGTCAGCATACAGGTTGATTCCGTAAGAGCGTTCAAAAATCCAACAGGACATAAAGAATGAACCACTAAACAATTAAAGATAGGGAACCTGCGGTTGGAGAAGCCAGCATAAGATGATTTGGAAGTAAACTTGTCTACCGCTTTGCCTAACATTAGTGTTTTCCAGGTTATTTACAACTAACATTCGCACAAGTTTACAGGTGTTGTGCTGTTTATTTAAATGTACATCCTTTATTCCCTGTAACGAAGCGAGCAGGACGAGCCTGATTACTAGGAAGTATTTCCTGGTGGCTGAATTGGAAGGGAGGTCCTATTCCATGGACTACGAGGGCATCTGACCCGAATCCCCTAGATTATTTCCTACGGTATATCTATAGTCACTTGTTTACGAGATGCCAGTGGCTACGGAGATGGAAATAGTTGCCAGAACTGTATCTGCCTGCGATGTGATTCGAAACACATCTGGGATATTTGTCAGGATACGTCAGAATATTGTTCGACGATATCATGTTTGCATTGAGGATGACAGGCGTCAGTTTCAGCACATTTTGTAAGATACAGTGCAAATGGCAAGATCATTTCGTCAATAATCGTACGTGCAGTTAACTCAAACTAATGTAAATGAAAATGTACACAGTACTGTGATATTATTCCTATTAACTCCTAAAGCCGGCTTCTCCGACCCCACGTTCACTACCTCAGATTTTTCAGTGGAGCATCCTCTTTGTCCCATCTACATCTACATCTACATCTACGTGATTACTCCGACTTTCACAATAAAGTGCCTGGCAGAGGGTTCAATAAACCATCTTAAAGCTGTATCTGTACAGTTCCACTCTCGAATGGCACGCAGGAAAAACGAGCACTTAAATTTTTCTGTGCGAGCCCTGATTTCTCTTATTTTATCGTGATGATCATTTCTCCCTATGTAGGTGGGTGACAACAGAATGTTTTCGCAATCGGAGGAGAAAACTGGTGATTGCAATTTCATGAGAAGATCCCGTCGCAACGAAAAAAGCCTTTGTTTTAATGATTGCCACTCCAATTCACGTATCATGTCTGTGACACTATCTCCCCTATTTCACGATAATACAGAACGAGCTGCCCTTCTTTGTACTTTTTCAATGCCATCCGACAGTGTCACTTGATGCGGATCTCACACCGCACAGCAATACTCGGGAATAGGGCGGACAAGCGTAGTGTAAGCAGTCTCTTTAGTAGACCTGTGGCACCTTCTATGTGTTCTGCCAATGAATCGCACTCTTTGGTTTACTCTACCCACAATATTATCTATGTGATCGTTCTAATTTAGGTTATTTGTAATTGTAATCCCTAACTATTTAGTTGAATTTACAGCCTTCAGATTTGTGTGACTTATCGTGTAATCAAAATTTAGCTGATTTCTTTTAGTACTCATGTGAATAACTTCACACTTTTCCTTATTCAGGGGCAATTGCCACTTTTCGCACCATACAGATATCTTATGACAATCATTTTGCAAGTCGTTTTGATCATCTGATGATTATACAAAACGGTAAATGACAGCATCATCTGCAAACAATCTAAGACCGCTACTCAGATTGTCTCCTATGTCGTTAATATACAGGGTGTTACAAAAAGGTAAGGCCAAACGTTCAGGAAACATTCGTCACACACAAAGAAAGAAAATATGTTATGTGGACATGTGCCCGGAAACGCTTACTTTCCATGTTAGAGCTCATTTTATTACTTCCCTTCAAATCACATTAATCATGGAATGGAAACACATCAACAGAACGTACCAGCGTGACTTCAAACACTTTGTTACAGGAAATGTTCAAAATGTCCTCCGTTAGCTAGGGTACATGCATCCACCCTCCGTCGCATTGAATCCCTGATGCGCTGATGCAGCCCTGGAGAATGGCGTATTGTATCAAAGCCGTCCACAATACGAGCACGAAGAGTCTCTACATTTGGTACCGGTGTTGCGTAGACAAGAGCTTTCAAATGCCCCCATAAATGAAAGTCAAGAGGGTTGAGGTCAGGAGACCGTGGAGGCCATGGAATTGGTCCGCCGCTACCAATCCATCAGTCAGCGAATCTGTTGTTGAGAAGCGTACGAACACTTCGACTGAAATGTGCAGGAGCTCCATCGTGCATGAACCACATGTTGTGTCGACCTTGTAAAGGCACACGTTCTAGCAGCACAGGTAGAGTATCCCGTATGAAATCATGATAACGTGCTCCAATGAACGTAGGTGGAAGAACATACTGACGAAACTAAAATGAGCTCTAACATGGAAATTAAGCTTTTCCGGACACATGTCCACATAAAATCTTTTCTTTGTTTGTGTGTGAGGAATGTTTCCTGAAAGTTTGGCCGTACCTTTCTGTAACACCGTGTAAATCAATAACAATAGAGGGCCTATAACACTTTCTTCTTGGGGAACGCCGGTTATTACTTCTGTTTTACTCGATGACTATCCGTCTATTACTACGAACTGTGACCTTTCTGACAGGAAATCACGAATCCAGTCGCACAACTGAGGCGATATTCCATAGACGCGCAGTTTGGTTAGAAGATGCTTGTGAGGAGAGGTGTCGAAAGCCTTCTGGCAATCTAAAAATATGGAATCAGTTTGACATCCCCTGTCGATAGCACTTGAGTATAAAGAGCTAGTTGTGTTTCACAAGAACGATATTTTCTGAAACCGTTATGTAGTATTTTGATTTACTGATTATGTCCTTGTTTAATAGCACTTTATAATGGAATAATGTAAAACATGTTGTGGTACATACATCAAACATTTTTGACAGCTGGTATGTAAACTCCAGTGCTATTCCAGGTCTGTATACCTCCGCTAATGACACCTTAGATCACTGCCTCAGAAGACGTGACGACTATCGGCAGACAGGTGGGTTAAATAACTGAGGTGATCAGGAGCGAGAGATAAGCCCTTCAGGTAGAAAGCCCGTTCCCGGACGAGAGACCAGTGATAAATGAGACTAAATAGCGGGAAAGGCTAGGCGGGCGCTCATGTCAGCGTATATATAGCGCGGCGATCCATAACGGCGGCCGGGCGTAATCTTAGCGTCGTTTAACTAGCGGCCAGTTTAATCACACATTCAATTACCCGCCGGTCCTTAAGCGGCGCACGTAATCTGCGGAGTCGTGGCGCGCACGTGCCGTCCACCTGCCCGCGCCGGCCCCTGGCCCTCTGCGCGTACCTCACTGGCGCAGGGAGGTCGCCACTTGCATGTGAAAGCCGCTCCACCGCAGCCCGCCATTAAGATGAATCGCAGATACTTGCCGAGCAGCTGAGCGGGCCTGTACCGTCCGCCGCGGTGATGCACCGCGCGGTCTGCATTGTAGGGGCGCGAAACGTGAGGGGAGCGGCTGTCGCAACGGGTAACTCAGCTAAGGGTGGGCCATCTAGAAAGTGGGGACCGACCTCGCACAGGGCGCAGGTTGCTGCTGGACAGGTACGCATTGCGGTGACTGTCACTCTGCTTTATTCCAACTGTTTTACGTCTTCTGGCGCAGCCATACTGCATCGTTCTATAGTTCGTAGTGGTAGACGGTAAAACATCGAGTATAACAGAAGCGATACCTGGCATTCCGCAAGGTAGTGTCATAGGCCCTCTGCTGTTCCTGATTAACATGAATGAACTAGGTCAGGGCATCCCAACCTTTCCAGCTGGTGGACCCCTTCTTCAGTCGAAAATTCATGGTGGAGCCCTAGTCAGTCAACAGCACAGTAACTTTAAATTTCAGAGCAAAACCCATGGGAACCGAAAACTTCTTAATGCAAGTGCCATGTTCCCAATGACCCCCTCCCCCCCCCCCCCCCCTTCAAGAATCAATAGTCTTTGGTTTAGAGATGAATGAAAACAACTTGAAATTAACGATCCAATTATGAGGTTTTCTGCAATGGTATGAGCTTTGCCTCTTTTTGTCACTTAATTGTTTTTGCATGAGTTTTCATGCAGTACTGAGAATCAGCTAGATCAGCACTCTTCCTTTTGAAAAAATCGATGACCTTAGCCTGGAAATCCCGGCGAGTACCTTCAAAATGACGGCGCAATTTAACTGGAACCATTTGAACTGTTCTGAAACACTAGCGCACAAATTACACATTGAGCTTTACTCTCCTTTGTTTCCATAAAGCCCATTTATAAATAGCTTTCGTTGTAATTTCGCTTCTTGATTATCCCACTTCCACAGGATATTGCAACCAATGGAGCACTTGCAGCCTTTCCACATAATAAATCCGGCTGTGGAGCTGCTTCTGATTGTTCTTCCTTTGGTCGTCCTCCCTCCTCATTCATTTCAACTGGAATCTTCCCTTGTTGTGAAGGCAATGGCGAAACTGCACCCTTCTTCAATGATCCTGACTTCAGCCACCGACCCATGTTAGAAGTAATAAACTGGTCAAAAATCGACTTATGAAATAGGTAGTGCACTGACAAAGCAAGTTTAACATTAAATGATGCCTGGGGCATCATACGTGCCAGCGAGCGCTGTGATTGGTCGACAAAGCTCGCTCCGCGCATGCGTAAAAGGTTTCAGTGCATCTAGCGCCGTGAGCCGGTGCACAAACGACCCCTGTATTGTTGCGAAACAGTCGATCAGAGAAGCCGATTTCTGCGGCACTAAACTATGTCTGCGTTCTCACTTAGGAATCGCAGAGGCTGCTTAGGAATACGACCTGAAGTAAAAGTACACATGTTTTTCACACGAAAAAAAAATTGTGGTGAATTTGATTTTCACATTGTTATTCAATAATTTTACTCATTATTTTACACGATATGGTGAAAGGTGGCCGCGGACCCCCTAGAAAGAACCGGACCACACGTTGGGAAGCCCTGAACTAGGTAATAATCCGAGCAGCCCCTGTAGATTGTTTGCAGATGATGCTGTAGTTTGATCAATTGCAATTACAAAATTATCTAGAGAGAATTTCTGTATGTTGCGAGAAGTGGCAATTAGCACTAAATAAAGAAATGTGAGAGCTCATTCACATGACTACTAAAAGAAATCCGATAAATTTTGGGGTATACGATAAATCGCACAAATCTAAGGGCTGTCAGTTCTACTAAATACCTGGAAATAATAATTACGAGCAACTTAAATTGGAACGACCACGTAGATAATACTGTGGGGAAGGCTCCATTCTCTCACCCCTAGTCCTTTTTCTCTCCCCTCCACTGTCTTCCCCACTCCTTTTCTCACGTCTGCCCTGCTCCACCCTTTTTTGTTTCCTCTACATCTATCGGCTCCCCCCCCCCCCCATTTCTTCATTCCCCACCCTTTTTTCCTCTCATTCGTCCGGTTTCTCCCCCCACCCTCCCCATGTGCTTTAGGCAGTGGTGTTTTGTCTTCATCTTTAATTTCTGGTGCAGTGTTTGAGTGTTGAGGATTGTGCCCCCCTTTTTCAAAGCGTTGCGATCAGAAACCTTACTGTCACCGTGCTTTTAATTGTGCCTGTGTACCACGGCCGGCTATATCGGCTGTAGACTGTCTTATTAAACTACTGACAGCCCCCCCCCCCTCCCCCGGTCTGTGGTGATGGTAGTGCGGGGGGAAGGGGGGGGGAAGGAATAGAAATTCAATAAAGGAAAGAAAAAAGGTCTGTCACTCCACTGCAGACAGATGCAGTTACGTGCTGTCTGTGGTATAAAAGAGAAGGGAATAGCGCAATGCTTCTGTAACTGTGCGCATTTACTATCTGTATATTCTATTTCCAGTTGCAAATCGTGTGCATTCATTTCACCATAAATAAATGTAAATAAATCCAATCCGTTCGTTCATTCTCTTATATTGTTTCTCATCACCTTCTTCATCTTCATTCCGATCTCGCAGCATGACACTGCTAACTGTGTGCTAATCATAAACATTTCAAAATAAACGTGCCCAGTGTATATGACCCACCTACTTAACTATCTACCTGAAATATTTTAAAGTCGGATTACTGTCTCTACGAATATGTCTTTCTCCATATGCTTTCTAATTCATCCCTCTCCCTAAATTCAGTCTTGAGTTTCCCTCATTTCACGATAAGTACCTGTACAATAATATTTATTTATTTTTGATAAAATTCTTTCGGACTTAGAGCAGTGTCAAGCGGTTTAAAATTCACATGCTTCCAGCCAAGTACTCCTCGGTCATTGTGCCTGTTGTGAGAATCCTACCGTCGTCGTTGTACAGCTTTGCTGCCATCTGTGACGTCAGTGGAGCTCACTCCAGCGAAATATACGGTAATGTTTTCCTTGCGCACCTATCACACCTGCTTAAATCCCCCACAATGGCTGGGTCCCAAGCTGATCTCACCTTTATCGAAAATATTGTCACAAAGATTTATCTCAATTGCGTCTCTTACGACACCATCCCAGAAACCATTAGTGGCAGTTTGGTGGCAGTTTTTCTGAGCATCCTCCTCTCCCGCTCATTTCTCACAGTGGGCGAAAACACCTCATGTCTTCGCGCTGTTCAGTAGTACACTCAGTCTATCCAACATAAAACTGGTCACACCCACAAGGTTCAATGTATACACCTGGCGATTTGAAGCCCACAAACCTTTCACAGCCCTCATGAGTTCTCAAATTTTTGCTAGATCCCCGAAGACCGAATCGATTTTACGTCTCTGAGGAACTGGCTAATCCATCCCGTTACTGATCCGCGGAAAGGAAAAAACGCAAAATTCTTCCGGTCCTCCTCGTGTTCCTTCTGCTTCTGTGTTTTCGGGAAGATGGCCTGCGAAATTTGGCGGTTGCTGTAGCCGTCTTCCTTGAACATCTTCCGTAAGTGGCTCAGTTCCTTCGGCGGATTTTCATGGCTGAGAGGGCTTGCGCTCGATACACCAACTTTCTCAAAACAGAACATTTCTGTGCGGCTGGCGGTAGCTGGTAGCGTGCTGATATCTATCCATGTGGGAGGGTTTCAGGTAAACATTATAGCTGAGACACTATTGGCTGTTCTGTGAACGAGGACTTCAAGGAAATGTAGTGCACAGTCCGTCTCTATCTTCGTACTCAATCTGATGTATTCTTGGATGTGTTTACTGTGCTCCAACAACTCTCCCACCTTTTCACGTCCATGCCGCCAGGCAACGAATGTGACGTCGAGAGGTCGGTTGTATCTGGAGCTAATGAGCTTCCAATCGCGACTCCATCTATCTGGTTAAAATGTTCTCCACCATACAAGAAATACAATGACGTCAGAGCGTTCTTAAATAAATTCGCAATAGTGTCGCTAAATAACTGAAGATCAGATCAATAGAATCAGTTGGTTACATAATCCATGGATATTTGCACGATAAGCCAAAATGATGTGGAACGAGTCATTTTACATTCAATAGCCAATTAGTTTGTAAACATTGTTACATGCTAAATATTTACATGATTTTTTAAAAAATATGTAGATGTGAATCAGTAATCCCTATCCATCACCTTTTACACATTCCAATAATATTAATTATTCTGCAGAATGAGAGTTGTCACACAGAAACTTTTTTTAGTCTGTTTTCAAATTTTACTTTGCGGTCTGTCAGACACACTATATCATTGAATGGGTTACCAACAGTTTTTGTTGCGGCATTGTGCATCCCTTTTCGTGCTGAAGACAACCTTAAACGGAAGAAATTAATGCTGTTTTTCCTTCTGGTATAGTAATTATCTATATCATTGTTCTTTCTGAACTGAAGTGGATTATCTACAATGAACTTTATGAGGAAATACATATCCCTAATGAGAAGCACATGACCATCATATCATCTCGTAGATTTGAAATCACTTGACTCAACAGGAATCAGCAGAGGTTTCCATCAGTAAGTATCGCTGCAAAGCTATGGATTCGTATTTTACTTTATTTCATTTTTACTTAGAAACAATCTCCCCAAACGCTATTATATGTCAGAAGCATTGAATACTTAAGCAATTTCAAATGAAGTATGTTAACCAATAAATTTGGCATTGCCTCCGGGACCTGGTGCTGCAGACGGTGGGCAGAATTATTTAAACTACTTCTCTTTTTTGTCAGTTAATACAATCCCAAGGCTGTACGCCCACACAGAGAGACAAAAAATACATCTGCCTTATCTCTCCTAGCTACAGTAATGTATCACTCTCGTTGGTCAAATAGCTGCCAGGGAAATGTATTATTAGAGGCTGTAAAATCACTGAAATTAATTACGTCAATGCAGCGCCACTAAATTCTTGCGACACAACACTCGGAAAGACAATCTGCAGCAGTGCAAGCTAATTTCACTGGTATCCAGCCAAATACACACAAGCAGAACTCAGCTCCTGTGGTGTTCTTCCGAGTCTTAGAAGCGTCCAACAAGTGACGGGGCTGATTATGCTGGCCACACGAGCCGCTGCTACGACGCGTGAGGGTTTACACGTATGCCACCTCGCACCTCCATAAAAATAGTCTGACTCACGACTTGGTTCTGCAAATGAAGGGGTACGAGAAACAATCCCAAAGTCAGAGTCACAAATTTCCCAACCTAGCAGTAAGTTTCATTTCTCAGGAATTATGAAAGACTTGAAGCGAATTTCTAAATGCTCATCCGACATAAACAAAAACTTATTGTAAGAGTATGTAACTAACATCAACTGTAAACTGATTAACAGTCTCTTGTAATCCATCATGGAAAATGGAACTTCAGCCGTCCACGAAGTTCTTGAGTAATGATAACAAAACCAGTGACTGTATTTGAAGCCGACGTCGTTTATTGTTTTTAAAACATGTTATTAGTTTCGACACCAAATGGTGTCATCTTCAGGCCCCAAGTGTAAGCTGCCATTCAAAACTGCTTTCCTGCGCAATAAACAGAATCGTGTGCAGCGGGCCAAAAGAAATTAGATTCCATACCTTCTGTGGCAATTATGAACCGAGCATTGTAAGACGACAACTCATTATTCAAGCGTTATCTGTTTAATAAGACATCGTTGCAAAATACTGATACGGATTATTTACAGAAGACTGGAAAAACTGGTAGAAGCCAACCATAACGAAGAAGACGCGTGGCAATAACGACCCTACAGCAGCTCTTAGAAAATGCGTTAAAGGAAGGAAAACCTACAGCATTTATTCGCTTAGAGATTATGACAATGTTGACTGGAACACATTCTTTGAAATTCTGAATATAATAGGGGTAAAATTCAGTGAGCAAAAGGCTATTTACAATTTGTATACACACCAGTCAGCACCTGCGAGTGTCGAGCGGCATGAAAGGGAAGCAGTGGTTGAGAAGGTAATGAGACAGGATTTTAGCCTATTCCCGATATTATTCAGTCTGTACATTGAGAAAGCAGTAAAGGAAACCAAAGAATAATTTGGGGAAGGAATAAAAATCCAGAGAAAGAAATAAAATCTCAGAGTTTCACCGATTACATTGTATTTCCGTCAGCGACAGCAAAAAAGTTGGAAGACATTAGCTGGTTTCCACCTGCGCGCACTAAATTACTGCCGAATCTGTTTAATAATGCACGATGTGATTTTCCCATATTGGAGTTGGAGCAGATCATCTAAAGATGTGGACCGATGGAAATTTTGAAACGTAAGTTGCATGTCACAATCTAGTAATCGCTCTATGCTAGGTAATTTGTTAAAATTCTAGATCTTCTTCTTCGAATGTGTGCAGGTTCAGATAGTAAAATAAACGAAAACGAGGTACTGAAAATCTGTAACGAAGTGACACCAATGAGAATTGGTGCCGCTTCGAAATATCGTCTCTCCCCCTCAAAAAGACGAAAAATTAAAGTGACAATACTGTGGTAATTAATATATGTGGACTGGTGTTGCAACAGAGTTCCGAACACATTTTGATTGAGAGTTTACTTCATATAGTACAAATCATTCAGTGTTACACAGTATGATGCTTACATGACAAGATGAGGATGGTAAAAGACAGAAGTCAACAGCCAGGCACCTCCTAGCTGTCCACGAATGAAATGAACGCCGTGCCCTCGTTCACTTGTACAGACAATGTCAATGTTAACATATGGGCTATTTAGTTTGGAATCGTTATACAAAATTTTGCACATAACAAATAATGTTTAGAAAGGGAGACTACGAAAAGCAGTTGAATGGAATGAATAGTATCTTTAAAAGAGGATATGATTTGAACAATAACAAAAGCAAAATAGAGGTAATGAAATGCAGAGTAATTAAATCAGACGGTGACGAGGGAATTAGATCAGAAAATGAGACATTAAATCAATGGGTTTTGTTATTTCGAAGTAAAAAAACTGATTATGGCCAAGTCAGAGACAATATGAAATATAGATTCGGAATGGTCAGAAATACGTTTCCGACGAAGAGAAAACTGTGAACATCGAATATAGACTCAAGTTTTAGGAAGACTTTTCTGTAGGTATCTGTCTGGAGTGTAGTCTTGCATTGAAGTGAAACGTGTACGATAAACGTTTACACGAGAAGAGAACAGAAGCCTTTGAACTGCGGTGCTACAGAAGAATGTTGAAGACTGGATGGGTAGATCACGTAACCAGTGAGAAGGTGTTGAATATAATTGAGGAAGAAAGGAATTTACGGCACACACCGACCAGATAAAGGGATCAGTTGATAGGACATGTTCTGACACATCAAGGGCTCGTCAATTTAGTATTATAGGCGGGTATGTGGGGTAAAAATTGTAGGGGGATATCAAGAGATGGATACAGTAAGCAGACTCACAGGGATGTAACTTGGTGTAGTTATTCGGAGAAGAAGAAGCCTTCGGATCGAAGACAACAACAGTTGACAGGCGTGAATGTTACCCAGCTATCAGTTCTAAAAGTAACGATAGCAAAAGCTGATGCTAATATTTAAGGAAGCAGATCTGGAGCAAGATCAGTTTGGGTTCTGGAGAAATGTAGGAACACATGGGGCAATGCTGACCCCACGACTTCTCTTAGAAGATAGACTGAAAAAAAGCAAACCTACCTTCATAGCGTTTGTTGACTCAGAGAAACCTTTCGTCTGATTTAACATTAATACACTCTTCAAAATTCGGAAGTTACGAGGAATAAAACACAGAGAGTGAAAGATTATCTACAACATGTGCACAAAACAGACTGCATTTATAAATTCTATTAGAGGAGTGAGAGAGGCCGTAGTTTGTCCCCACTGAAATTGAATCTGCACACTGAACGTGTAGCAAAAGGTACTGATGTGAAATTTGTAGAAGGTGTTATAATTCAGGCAAAAGGTACAGGAACTTTCAGATTAGCCAATGACATTTTATAGAGTGAGTCAAACGCTTGATACAGCAGTCAAACTGAAAAAGAGTCTTGAAAAGAGATTATAAGATGTATAATAAAAGCAAAACAAAAGTAATGGAATGTAGTCGAAATAGATCAGGCGATGATGTGGGTATTCAGTTACGAAATGAGACACTAACAGTACGTGAGTAATTATGTCAAAGCGCCAAAACAACTGATGACGGCCAAACTAGAGAGGATATAAAATACAGACTGGTGAAAGGATTTCTGAAAATGAGGAATTTGTTAACATCGAATATAACTCTACGTGTTAGGAAGACTTTTCTGAAGATATTTCTCTGGTATGTAGCCTTGTACGGAACTGGACGATAAATATTTCAGACAAGCGAACAGAAGCTTTTGAAATTTCGTGCTACAGACGAATGATGAAGATAAGACGGGTAGATCGAATAACTGATTAAGAGGTACTCAAGCGAAAGGGGGACGGGGGAGGGGGATGTCTTACTAATAGAAAATACCTTACTAAAAGATGGGACTGAATGATATGTCACATCCTGAGACATAGCCGAATTATCGATTTGATAACGGAGGTAAGTATATGGGTGTGAACGAAGGAATGGGGGTTGGTAACACTGGTTATCGCCAGGGCTTTAGATCACTTATGGTGGCCAGCATTTTTTGACCGTCAGAGGGATTGGATTGCTCATGAACCTGTTCAAATGTCAGTTAGTTAGCTAGTTAGTTACATGTCCCGTTGATCATTTAGGCTACTCTTTCATTGAAATGATCCGGAACGAGTTAGTTTACAAGATACGTATGCATGATTAGTGTTGAAATTAACGACCACATTTTTAGTCCATGCAACTACAATTTAAAACAAATTTTTCGTTTTTAATTTATGGGATATCAATTTTTAAGTAGATGGAATAGACGGAGCTGTCCAGGGGATATGATTTTACGTTTGATATGAAACTTGCTTTATTGTGCAAATGTTGCATCCTGAACTTTCTGAACCACTGGTAGTTTCAATAATGGCTAACTTGTTTTGTACTGTACTGTTCTTCTCAAATTTCTAATATATTATTTATGACGAACTTCAGTTGCGAATTTTTGTATTATGACGGTGCAGTTAAAAGCCTAAATCCTTGACGGGATACCTACGTGAAGACCACATATTATTCTTACTGTCTGATTTTGTGCAGTACATACCTTTTTTATTAATGGTGTGTTATTCCAGAAAATAACTCCATAAGACAGTACTGAGTTGACATATGCTACATATGTCAAGAGACTGGTTAGTTTTTTTTGCCAGACTAGCAGTTATACGAAGAGTAAAAGTAGCCGAACATAACTGTTTGAGAAGCTCAGTAATACTCTTTTAGCAACTTCAAAATCTATTGCCAAAGCAGAGAATTGACTCTGTCATGCCCAACAGAATGCCCTACAAAAGAAAAGTCGAAAGACTTCCTGCAGGGATCCATAAGTGGCCTTGTCTTCTGGGATGTGATGTTCGACCAGGTGTAAGGAAAGGTGTGGGATAATGAAGCGGTTGTCAGAACATTGGCTTATGCCGACGACCAGATGATCTTTGTAAAGGAAAGCTCTAGAAGTAACCTGGAAGAAGGATGCAAAGTAGTCCTTCTACAAGTACGTTACTGTTGCTGTGGAATTCAATTGCCTGTTGCACCTGAGAAGATTACGTACATGATGCTAAAAGGGAACCTTTTAAGTGATTCTATCACGAAATTGACCAACAGGCACAAAAAGGGAAATTCCATCACCTCACACCTAGGCCTCATCTTGGACGAGCTAAAAAATAATAGTACACATATAGAAGACATGAGCAAGAGAGGCCCTAACATGAACAATATTATTACTTTAGCCAGACACCGGTATAACCAACCAAAACAAACAATAAGAACGTGTCATAACGCTATCTCAAGTGCGATCATGGGATGGTGTGAGAATCTTGGGCACACAGACTTCTGCTCACAATATCAGCATGGGTAGTTAAGAGGGAGCAGTGTAGAATGCTTCTTTGATTGACGGTAGCATTTGGAACTGCGTCAGTTAAAGCACCGCAGTAATACTCGGAATACGTTCACTTGATCTCTAAATATGAATAGAATGAATTGACTAAAGGAAGAAGTACGTAATGAAGTGCTAAATGTGATTGAAATATACGCCACAGGCAAGCAGCTGATTCAGAAACAGATCCTCCAACTAAGGCAGAAACGATGGTACGATGCCTAGGGAGCTACAGGCACCGACCGCTTTTCTCTCAGATGTAAAATGGAGACTGGCAACGAAGCACATGAATCATTTAAGAGATCAGACACTTCGGGACGGGTTATGCGTCACACACCACCTATTGACATTTAAGCAGTCGAAGAAAACCTCTGAATGTGCGTGTGGTCAAGAAGGCACTTCATAGCATACTGTCTACGGACGTCCGCTATACGCCGCTGTTGGCGATACTGATCGTCAGCAACTGAATCGGCTCGGAAGACTCTATGTCAAAGAGATAGTGCGTTGTTAGGCAGAATGGCAGATCCTGGACACTATTTCAAGATACTTACGAGGGCTTAAGTCAGGAGAATGCTGTAGGAGATATAGCACTTAGCAGCCCCATCAGTCAAACAAATCAGTAACAGTTTGCGCTGTAAGTTCTTGAGCATTGTCCTGCAAAATAATGGTCAGGTCCTGCAGGATGTGTCATCGCTGCTGTCTCTATGCTGTTCATTTTTGGAACACAACCTACGTCCAGCTTAGAGACAGAAATGATGACACTTTCTGCAGGACCTGACCATCATTTTGAAGGACAATGCTGAAGCATGTACAGTGCAAGCTGTTACTGATTTGTTTGACTGATGGGGCTGCATCTACTGTACTCCCCTAACTTAAGCCCTCGTAAGTTCAACTCGATTTCTAAACTGAAGGAAACACTTCATGGCATTCGCTTCAGAACTGCAACTAATTCGTCGGGCAATAGACCGCTCCGCTCGAACTGTGAACACAACTGGGACTGCTAAGAGTATCCTACGACTTCCACATCGCTGGAAACGGGTTATACACAATGCTTGTGACTACTTTGAAGGCCAGTAAAACTTTGAAACACATATCTATTTTGTACGAGATATAAATAAATAGTTGCCACTGTTAAAGTTCCGACCCTTGTATGTTTACCAAAAAGTGTGAAGTATGTTAAATATGTATATGAAACGTATTTGGTATGTGTATGCACAGGAGAGCCACTGGTAAAAAGGTCATCGTAAACGCTGGAACGATTTCAACCAAAATTTGATATGCATATTATTTACGACCTAGATAGTAATGCTGTGGTTTTAAGAACGACCAGGCTGCTATTGTGGTGGCTATGAGGGTGAAATGAATTACATGCACACTGTGTCTCAGTCACAGGGTGGCTAAAGAATATCTGTATTACAGTTTAAAATTATGAAGACATATGGAAAGAATACTGTACCTGAACACGCAGTTACATGAATTTAGTAGCTAACACGTTGTGCTAAGGAGAAATTGAGATGCGAAGGAGGAGATGGACAAAGATAAGGGGGGGGAGGAGGTGACCAGAGAGAGGAGGAGGGGGCAATAGGAAGAGAGAGGATATCAACAGAGAGGGGAGAGAAGAATATGGAGAGAGAAAGAGATGTACAAGCAGAAGGGTAGTAGGAAATGAGCAGAGAGAGGTAGGAGGAGGAGACAGAGAAATAGAGGGAGAGGGGGGAATGGAATTGGGTGAGGTGGAGATGGATGTCGGGGGGAGGAGCAGCTGGACATATAGTAGGGGAAGGAGGAGATGGACAGTGAGGGTTGGAGTAAGTGGACAGAGAAATGGAGTAGATCGACAGAGAAAGCAGGCACGGGGAGAAAGATAGGAAGGTGGAAATGGATAGAGTGGGATAGCGAAGAAGTTGAACAGAGGGAGAGGTGGAAGGGGTGGGAATACAGAGGGGGAGGAGGACTTGGACAGAGAAAAGGAAAAGAAAGATATGGACAAAGAAAGGAAAGACGAGAAAAAGGACAGGGAGAGGGTGAGTAGATGAGCAGAGAGATGGGGAGGAGGATGGAATTGGAGGAGTGGATATGGACAGTGAGATGGGAACGAGGAGATGAAATTAGAGGAGTGAGTAGGAGATGGACAGAGCTGGAAGGAGCAGATGGACATAGGGGAGGAGGAGCAGACTGACAGAGAGTGGAAGAGGGGGAAGCAGATGGACAGGGAGGAAGTGAAGGATGAGGTGGAAACAGAAGAGGGAACTAATAGAAAACTAGAATAAATTCGTATCTGTAAAAAGCCAGGAACCCAGCTCGTTCACTATAAAGGTAGGAGTAATTGGAGACTAGATCGGAATTGTTATCATTATCCCTTACAAACCAATAATGTTTGAGCTGTTTGAACAGCTGCGAAGTACAGCAGAGCTGCGCGAAGTTCTGTTGTCACTCACTATTGCTCTCATTTTCCCTAGCACAAAACAGGAATTGTTCACTGGAGACAATCCTTTCATCGCCACATCGGAAAAGAATCTGTGGCGAGCACAATTTCCGTTCCTGAGTAGCTTCTATTCCGCCTCTCGACAGTTCCCGGCTCTGAAACATTCGCAGGCCTTGATTCAGCTCGCGCAAAGAAACAAAAGGATGTCGCCCGTGGTACACGGCAAGGCTGTTAGCCGGGCGCAGCTCGACAAATTGCCGGCGTTTGTGACGGGCGTTCTTCTTGCTTACAGGTGCGGCGCCGGCCGAGTCGGCCCCGTGGGGCCGTTGCTGTCTCGCAGGTAGGCGAAATGCAACAATCTTGTGGCCCAGCGAGCTGGCAAATTACGTATTATTCCACTGGCGGAGAAAAGCGAGGCAAACAAGGATGCGAGCGGCGCGCAGTGTTGTAAGAGAGTGTCGCCCGCGCCCCCCCCCCCCCCCCCCCCCTGAGAGGATCAACTGCGAATAAAATCACGGTCGTTTCCGTCAGTTTTACATGCAATCAAAAGCGGCCCTGTCATACGCGCGATATGGAGTCCCTCTGAAATTTCCTCCCAAGTCCCGTGGCGCTTTCTTACAGCTATTCCACTGGGAAGCCACTTTGTAAAATTTAGCAGTGGTACTTTTCAGAAAGTGAAATGTTTAGCAAGCTTGTTATCAGCGTGCTAGACTTGTAACTGACAAATTCTTTTATCACCTGTCATCTAATGAAGTGGATCCCAACCTGAGGGGTAAAATGAAATTTTCTGAGAGATAAAAACAATGGGGCTGAAATTGTGATTCGCTCAGGGAACTAAATTACTTTTGAAAGATCACTATTTCTAATAGCAAAATTACGTAAGTAATTATTATATATCTTATTAATAATTACGTTTTCTCATAAATTCTAGTATTAATGCACGAAACAATGTAGTGGAAATCACATCTAACAAATGTATGAACACACTCTTCATACAGTCCATTCACTATACACACCTCTGCCAGCAAAATTGGGACATGTATATCTGATACGCTTAAGTATCATGACAGTATCTTCCCGAGTTGTAGGGAGTTACCACAATAGATTAGAAATTGTTTCATTATTCACTTCGCGACAATAAACGAACTAACTGACAACACAAAACTTCACCACTGTAGGGCCAACACAGTATAATTATTATTACTATTGTTGTTGCTTGTCGCAGGGCTCAGTCACAAAGCATTGACAGCTCGAAGTGTTCCAATTTTTGTCATTTCAGAGGTACAGAGTGTAGAAACTAAGGGATTTACTACAGTAGGCCTAATTACAGCGCATACATTTGCATTTGATTGATTTTAAATGATGGTGCAAGGTGTGGATCAAACACGTATCGCTAGGAAGAGGAGCTGTGCAGAGAAAGCACGTTTTGTAACAAACGTTGTGGACAGTTAGCTTACCTTTCAGAGGTGAAGTTGTAGGTAGCACTCGCGATCTACCGAGAGCTTGTTCATCATTCTCCATAAGAGAAAAAGAAAAAAAAGAAAAAATGTTTTAGAAAGAAACAGTACCAACTGTTTCATTGACTCATTATCTCTTGAGTTGATAAATCACTCACAAAACCGAAATATCATTTATCTTTCAAAATTTTAAAAATAAAAGCGTGCAAAGAAAATTCTCTTTCTTTCTAAAGCTTAGTTATGTGCTAATGCTGATGACTGGGAAGGGGGAGGGGGAGGGGGTTGGGTACTGGCTAATATCTGACCTCACTCAAGACTAATGGTCTAAAAAAGGTCCTGAGACAAGAAGGGAAATTAGTTAGCGGAGGGAATTGTGTGGGATAAGACTGTCGAGGGATAGTAAGGGGTGAATATAGTAAGCAGATTCAGAAGGATGTAGGTTGCAGTAGTTATTCGTGCATGAAGAGGCTTGCACAGGGTACAGTAGCATGGAGAGCTGAATCATACCAATCGCCACCCCGTTGGATGAGATGATGATGAAGGCAACAAAATACGATGACGAGGACAGCACAACACCCGACCGGGAATCGGACCCGGGTCCCTTTGCACGGCATTCCATCGTGCTGACGATTCAGCTATCGGCGCGGACTTACATATATATCCACAACATTAGATAAAAATCAAAATCGACAATTTGCTTGTAACATGAGTGAAAATAATTAAAGTGGAGCTTTAAACTCTCATACAATTATAGGCAGTATGCAAGATTACACTTTTTAACTGTACCAGTACTTGTTACAAGTGTTTCCCACAGCGGAATTGTTTAAGACTAGTAGCTCCCACACAAAATTCAAGAAATCACACTCTGCACTTGCCACACTGATCCATTACCATTTCATCACAGATCTAGGTACGTAGTACCTGTGTTGCGGAAACCACTAGGCACGTTTCATTCCTCCGACACACCTTCAGGTGATGATGAAGGTGAATCCTCCTCTGGATTTTAAAGTTTTTCTTGACTGTCCGTGTGCTGTTTTAAAATGCGGCCGATACCGCAGGATGTACCGTCTGTTAACAACAGATCCTAGGTGAAGAGGCGGTGGAGGAGTTTGCCGTTTATCTTTCCACGTGCAAATACCGCTAAATGTCTGGATTCAAAAGACTGCAGCACGTGACGGTCAGTTTATATTTTAATTATTATTTATTACTAAGTGCTTTTCTCAACAATATTATATATGTGTTCAGGTTTGTTATATGGGACTTGTTGGGCCATCAGACGCTGGTACTTACCTTTATTTCCTATTATAGAGGTTTTCATTTCTGCAGAGGCTTTCAGTTTGACATAGTTTTCAAGTGATGTGTGGGTATGTGGGCGCATGGCAGAAATTATTTTGGTAACACTACCACTAGCAAGTTCTGCTGTTTTGAAAGACTCAGATACGGTGACCAACTCCAGTGCTTCAGTGTCATCACCACAGAATACTTCCGGTAAGACAAAATGGTTCAAATGGCTCTGAGCACTATGGGACTTAACTGCTGTGGTTATCAGTCCCCTAGAAGTTAGAACTACTTAAACCTAACTAACCTAAGGACATCACACACATCCATGCCCGAGGCAGGATTCGAACCTACGACCGAAGCGGTCACGCGGTTCCAGACTGTAGCGCCTAGAACCGCACGGCCACTCCGGCCGGCCAGTTAAGACACTAGATCTTACCAGTGATTTGTATTTCCTACTTATGCTCACGCTTCTTCATTTATGCAAGACTTTCATTGTGTAGTTCATTTTACCCTTTTGGAACCACATTAAAATGTTAGATTATCGCACCCCCAAAAATCTGCCGCCCTGGGCGGTGATGATGGTGATGTTTTGATGTTTGGTTTGTGGGGCGCTCAACTGCGCGGTCATCAGCGCCCCTACGAAGTCCGAATTGTTATACAGCACAATTTTTACACAATCTGATCTAACCACTGTCACGAATGGTGATGATAAGATGATGAGGACAACACAAACACCCCGTCCGTGGGTAGAGAAAAACCCCATCATGGTCGGGAATCGAAAATTTTTTATGTGAGGTGACAGCCTCGTATTTGTTCCCAGTATAGGGCATTGGTACTGGCTTATGACTCCTTGCACAATGAAGTGGTATGGGGCAGACGTCTGGCGGGGACGTGGTACTTTATCGAGGCACTAACGTAAGGAATTTACACCAAGGTACCGTGGCGCTATTATATCACCTTGGTGTCCAAGCCACCACCGTATGTCATCACGGCAGAGACGTTTAAACAGCGCACTGTTTCCTTTTTTTTTTTTTTTAATTCATGGCTCTAATACAGCGAAACCCTACTTGACAGTTAAAGAAACTTTATTACAGCCATCACTTGAATGAGTTTGTAAGGTAAAAGTTACGTAAATGCATAACATTTTGTTTTAGCACTAGTAATAAGCGAAGCACCTAAAGAAAACTTCCAAGAACGTTGTAAACAGAATGTTATATACCGTTCTACGTTTCTCTCATTATCTTGAGTTAATTGAGTGCAGCATCTGTCCTGAAAGTACAAAGAGTTTTGAAAGTAAGTGCGAAGATATTCCTTAATTTGTCATGTGGTTGCGACGGTGGTTGCAATACACTGCTTGTTTTGTTTCCTATTTTGATGTTAACACTTAGAGGTCTCGAACTCTTTCGTCACAGTTTTGGATAACGTTGTGTGATACGTTGTCATCATAATATCATCGATGGAAAGGCTGCAGATCTGGACTTATTTATAATTCTGATTTACGATATTGACATAGCAAATGCGTAGCCTACTTAACTGATTTTCCTCGCCTTGGCAATATTTTATAGAACGTACGTCGGTCCGCCTGACGACCTGTTCTTTTCTTACTGACTTACCCTTGCTGCACTTACAAAACCAATCATCCCATTACACGCTTAGCACAACGTACTAGCTACTAAATTCTTGTAACTGCGTATTCAGTTACAGTATTCTTTCCGTATGTCTTTATAATTTTAAACTGTAATACAAATATTCTTTAGCCACCCTGTGACTGAGACACAGTGTGCATGTAATTCATTTCACCCTCATACCCACGCAATTCACATATATTGGATTTTACCGCACTCATACAGAGAAATGATTGAGAATGATTACTTTACAATGGTGTGGACAGTAAACGCCACGTCAGTATCGAAACAGAGAAGAAACGTACACGTTTCAATTGGTAATGGAACTGATTCGGGTAAATTAACATGTCATTGTTGCAATCCGTATTCACCTACGTCTACTGTCGAAGGCAGTTTATCTGCGTAGAGAATCCTGAGACCATATCTAAAGGAAATCCTTCTATTTCAGAATGGCAGGACAGCATGATGTGTGTTACGGAAGGAACCTCCAAGAACATAATGAGGTGCTCCGTTCAAGTTTTGATAGTTTGCTAGAGCATACGCTGTAACCGGATGAATGTGAGTTCTTAACACAAGATGTGATCTTGAGGCACTGTATTATGGACAAGGAAATCCCACTGGACATAGCAAAGGCGGGAAAGGTGAAGTTTGCGCTCAGCGGCGACTATGCAGGGTGGCGCCACCTTGCGGTCGCTGCCGGAGTGTCCGTGTCAGAGTCACGTGTCCTCGGCTGGTGAAGCACCCCTGTGTCTCGTGGTTCTCGTCCTTCTACGGGTGCACTCCGTTGCCCTGACGGCGCTACAACTCCGTTTCGGACTCTGCTCTCTTGGAGTGATTTTCTACTTGGCTGGAAGTTGCGAGTCAGCACAACTTCCTGCTATTTGCCGCTGTACCTGTAGCCATGTGACTCAGTGAACGTTCTGTTTAACCTTCCGTTTAACCACAGGTCTCGCACCAGTTAAGCTTCTTTCTATCGTCCCAAATATGAGTGCTGCTTGAAACTGGGACAAAAGCGTTCAGGAAGAAGGAAAGTAGTCGGTTAACCCAACTTTTGAGGGGGTTTTGACTGACTCTTTTGTCAAAATTCCTTTATTACAAAAGGTAAGTTTAGGAACGAATACTGTAACGACAAACACGGAGTAGTTACAGCTTCTGACACCATTCAGGAAACAGTACCACCTCGTGATATACAAGATGTGTCAAAGAATATGACCTGATTTCTAAACCCTATATTTATTGGATGCACCCGTGGTCTAGGAGTAGCGTCTTTGATTCATAATCAAAACGTCTTCGGTCCCGGGTTCGATCCCCGCCACTGCCTAAATTTTCATAAATAATCAGCATTGGCGGCCGAAGACTTCCGGCATAAGAAGTCAGCCTCATTCAGCCAACGGCCTTGTCAAAGAGGGCGGAGGAGTGGATAGAGGTTCAGGGCACTTTCTTGTCCTAGGGGTGGGAAATTGCCCCTAAAGGCGGAAGAATCAGCAATGATCAACGACATGAGGATGCAGAAGGCAATGGAAACCACTGCATTAAAGACACGTAACGTGTATCCACAGGACATGTGGCCTGTAATTGAAGATGTGTCATGATGATCTCTCCATTGGCAAAAGATTCCGGAATAGTCCCCCATCCGGATTTCCGGGAGGGGACTGCCAAGGGGGAGGTTACCATGAGAAAAAGATTGAATAATCAACGAAAGGATAACGTTCTACGAATCGGGGCGTGGAATGTCAGAAGCTTGAACGTCATAGGGAAACTAGAAAATCTGAAAAGGGAAATGCAAAGGCTCAATCTTGATATAGTAGGGGTCAGTGAAGTGAAGTGGAAGGAAGACAAGGATTTCTGGTCAGATGAGTATCGGGTAATATCAACAGCAGCAGAAAATGGTATAACAGGTGTAGGACTCGTTATGAATAGGAAGGTAGGGCAGAGGGTGTGTTACTGTGAACAGTTCAGTGACCGGGTTGTTCTAATCAGAATCGACAGCAGACCAACACCGATAACGATAGTTCAGGTATACATGCCGACGTCGCAACCGGAAGATGAACAGATAGAAAAAGTGTATGAGGATATTGAAAGGGTAATGCAGTATGTAAAGGGGGACGAAAATCTAATAGTCATGGGCGACTGGAATGCAGTTGTAGGGGAAGGAGTAGAAGAAAAGGTTACAGGAGAATATGGGCTTAGGACAAGGAATGAAAGAGGAGAAAGACTAATTGAGTTCTGTAACAAGTTTCAGCTAGTAATAGCGAATACCCTGTTCAAGAATCACAAGAGGAGGAGGTATACTTGGAAAAGGCCAGGAGATACGGGAAGATTTCAATTAGATTACATCATGGTCAGACAGAGATTCCGAAATCAGATACTGGATTGTAAGGATACTGGATTGTAAGGCGTGCCCAGGAGCAGATATAGACTCAGATCACAATATAGAAGTGATGAAGAGTAGGCTGAAGTTCAAGACATAAGAGGAAGAATCAATACGCAAAGAAGTGGGATACGGAAGTACTAAGGATTGACGAGATACGTTTGAAGTTCTCTAACGCTATAGATACAGCAATAAGGAAGAGCGCAGTAGGCAGTACAGTTGAAGAGGAATGTACATCTCTAAAAAGGGCCATCACAGAAGTTGGGAAGGAAAACATAGGTACAAAGAAGGTAGCTGCGAAGAAACCGTGGGTAACAGAAGAAATACTTCAGTTGATTGATGAAAGGAGGAAGTACAAACACGTTCCGGGATAATCAGGTATACAGAAATACAAGTCGCTGAGGAATGAAATAAATAGGAAGTGCAGGGAAGCTAAGACGAAAAGGCTGCAGGAAAAATGTGAAGACATCGAAAAAGATATGATTGTCGGAAGGACAGACTTAGCATACAGGAAAGTCAAAACAACCTGTGGTGACATTAAAAGCAACGGTGGTAACATTAAGAGTGCAACGGGAATTCCACTGTTAAATGCAGAGGAGAGAGCAGATAGGTGGAAAGAATACATTGAAAGCCTCTATGAGGGCGAAGATTTGTCTGATGTGATAGAAGAAGAAACAGGAGTCGATTTAGAAGAGTTAGGGGATCCAGTATTAGAATAGGAATTTAAAAGAGCTTTGGAGGAATTAGGGTCAAATAAGGCAGAAGGGATAGATAACATTCCATCAGAATTTCTAAAATCATTGGAGGAAGTGGCAACAGAACGACTATTCACGTTGGTGTGTAGAATATATGAGTCTGGCGACATACCATCCGACTTTCGGAAAAGCATCATCCACACTATTCCGAAGACGGCAGGAGCTGACAAGTGCGAGAATTATCGCACAATCAGCTTAACAGCTCATGCATCGAAGCTGCTTACGAGAATAATATACAGAAGAATGGAAAAGAAAATTGAGAATGCGCTAGGTGACGATCAGTTTGGCTTTAGGAAAAGTAAAGGGACGAGAGAGGCAATTCTGACGTTACGGCTAATAATGGAAGCAAGGCTACAGAAAAATCAAGACACTTTCATAGGATTTGTCGACCTGGAAAAAGCGTTCGACAATATATAGTGGTGCAAGCTGTTCGAGATTCTGAAAGAAGTAGGGGTAAGCTATAGGGAGAGACGGGTCATATACAATATGTACAACAACCAAGAGGGATTAATAAGAGTGGACGATCAGGAACGAAGTGCTCGTATTAAGAAGGGTGTAAGACAAGGCTGTAGCCTTTCGCTCCTACTCTTCAATCTGTACATCGAGGAAGCAATCATGGAAATAAAATAAAGGTTCAGGAGTGGAATTAAAAAAGGTGAAAGGATATCAGTGATACGATTTGCTGATGGCATTGCTATCCTAAGTGAAAGTGATGAAGAATTAAATGATCTGCTGAACGGAATGAACAAATGAGTACACAGTATGGTTTGAAAGTAAATCGGAGAAAGGCGAAGGTAATGAGAAGTAGTAGAAATGAGAACAGCGAGAAAATTAACATCAGGATTGATGGTCACGAAGTCAATGGAGTTAAGGAATTCTGCTACCTTGGCAGTAAAATAACCAATGACGGACGGAGCAAGGAGGACATCAAAAGCAGACTCGCTATGGCCAAAAAGGCAATTCTGGCCAAGAGAAGACTACTAATATCAAATACCGGCCTTAATTTGAGGAAGAAATTTCTGAGGATGTACGTCTGGAGTACAGCACTGTGTGGTAGTGAAAATTGACTGTGGGAAAACCGGAACAGAAGAGAATCGAAGCATTTGAGATGTGGTGCTATAGACGAATGTTGAAAATTAGGTGGACTGATAAGGTAAGGAATGAGGAGGTTCTACACAGAATCGGAGAGGAAAGGAATATGTGGAAGACACTGATAAGGAGAAGGGACAGGATGATACGACATCTGCTAAGACATGAGGGAATGACTTCCATGGTACTAGAGGGAACTGTAAAGGGAAAAACTGTAGAGGAAGACAGAGATTGGAATACGTCAAGCATAATTCAGGACGTAGGTTGCAAGTGCTTCTCTGAGATGAAGAGGTTAGCACAGGAAAGGAATTCGTGGCGGGCCGCATCAAACCAGTCAGTAGACTAATGCGTGCGAGAGACTTTTCGCCTTCTTCCTAAGCAGTATCCTCAAGTTGAGTAATTAGTTACCTGTTCTTAAGACTCGACTGTTATTTGTGGATTGTTGTTTCCTCAGCCCATGACGCGTGTGATAAGAAGTCGTGTGTTTCCTTGCCTAGAATCGCAGCCTCCAGTAGTTACTTGACAGTTGTGGCTTGTGTTTTCGGATTGTTTTAAACTCGTTTTGACTGATGTTTGATGCGTTGATCTTGGTAAGGCCCAATTTGATATTATTGATATCTCGGTTACTCTTCATCCGCCGGTATTTTTCATTATCTGCACAGTTGGATCTGACCGTTGGAAATCAGTCAGATTGTCGGTCGGTCGTGAACCATCCCTTACTGTTTTTGCTCTCCAATTAAGAGCTTGTCGGTCGGACTGCCTGTCTCACCTAAACGTACGTTAGTGTTACTTTCCAGGCCGACCATTGTAACCTTCTGAGCGCCGCTCCTTGTGTTTTACACTGTGATTTCCTTTTCACTTTTAAGTTCTGTGTGTCGCTTTCAGCCGAATTTTAGCTTACTTAAATTGCAAGGCTGTTCTTTTAGGCCTTAAGCCGTAAAATTGATTTCTGCTTGGTGTGTGTGGCCTTCAGCCGAGTTTAATTCTTTCTTAAATAAAAATTCAAAATCTTCGTCTTGCCCATAACATTGTTATTCTTTAGTATGAGGCATTCAGCCTGGTTTTACATGAACTATTTTAAGCTAAGGCCCTCAGACTTTTTAAATTGAAACCTCTACTGCCTAGGCTTTACGCCGTTAAATTGTTTTCTTGATATGCGGCCTTCAGCCGAGTTTTCAGTCTATTTAGAATTAAAATTGAATATCTTTGTTTTGGCCTTAATCCGTAACACTGTTCTTGCTTAATGTGTGGCCTTCAGCTGAGTTCTATGGGAGAGATTTAAGCTAAGGCCTAAGGCCTTCAGCCTATTTTTATTGAAGGAAGCTATCTTTAAAAGAAGTGAAACTTCCAGAAGAACTGCACCTCAATTGCTCGCTTAGGCCTTCGGCCTTTCATTTACATATGTGGCCTTCAGCCGATTCTTTCGTTAAAACCTTGAGAGTTTGTAATTCTTGCTTATGTTATTATGTGTTTTAACAAATACAGTTTATGTGCTGAGTGCAACTGACAGCAAATTAGTTTGGTCCCTTTCCACAAATATAACATCATCCACTATGTCCTGCTAGCCCAGGGTTTTCAATCGGATGGATCTGAAAATACAAAATGTTGAAGTTTTGACTATGCTATTACAAATGCTTTATGTGCCAACCGGAGGCAGCACGAACAACATCTTGACGACATCTAAATTCGCCACGAACTTTACACAGTGTAATTGATGTTTCAGAAGTTATGACAGATGTTTTTTTGTTCTTCACTTCTCATTTGCCCCGAGGTAAAGGTAAGATGAACACACTTTCCTTCACATATCCGCACAAGAAAAAACAGCGGGCACTGTGTTTTCTTCAAAAAACCGTACACTTTCTTACTGAAACGGCACAAAAGCGTTCACTTTGGGTGAATCTCGTTCGTGCCCCGTAATGTAATGACAGTTCTGGAGTTACCACACGCGCACGTTATGTCGGCTTACTTTGCCGCTAATATGAAATGTTTCTTCATCACTGAAAATTAACTGCAGTAGAAATTTATCGTCTCTCATGTCCTCTAGCAGAGCACTGCTGACGTCAAACCGTTGCCTTTCTATTACCAACCTGAAGGACTTGCGCTGATTATAGTCTATGTGATTTATAGATATAATGATACCCTAATACTCGCTAGACAGTCGTATGAGGCAATGTCAGTTCTCTGCTTGCGCGGGTAATAGACTTTCGTAGAAACGGTTCAAACACTTGCCAAATTCTTTCCACCTTGTCATCGGAGGTGGGAGATTGAGCTAGAGTCTTACAAGTTCACAAGCATCCTGCCTCTCCAAATTGGCGATACCAACAACGAATGTTTGTGGGTGCAGGCAGGTCAACGCCAAAACCTCCACGATAAGCACGCTTGGTCGAAATCACAAACTACAATACACCTAACGCCTTCTGGTGAGCGCACCCCATCTTATTCTGACTAACTGCAAACTGAGGAGACATGTTCACTGACACGTAACGGCAATTTTATGAAACTCCGGGCACGTCCATTCAAATAACAGAGGTTTCCTTGTTGGCAAGTCCCATGTTTCGCAATGATTATCAGCAAACGTCTGGTCCTTGTTTTTGGAAGATTCTTTATTTGCTATAAAGGAATTGTACCCAGGAACAGAACAACTCTTTACACAGAGACAGTTCCGTCTACTTGAAATGAAACTGTCAATACGAACTGAACACTCACCCACGACACGACATGAAGAAGTCTCTAGTTGAACGACTAGGATTCCATCACCTCCACTACAATTACCGCAGATAACTCTGCTCAGCCTAGCCTGGCAACTATCTTCAGCTCCCTCTGCTGCTACTAATAGCAACCTTCTGCTCTGGCTGTAATAGATCTCTCGGAGGGTCCTGCTTCTGAGTTTTATTCGCTTTCCCCTTTTCCCCCACTAGTCACTGGCAAGATGTGTTGTCGAACGTCGCTCATCTTCGTCTTGGCACTATTCTTCAGAGGCTGGGTGGAGGGAGAGAGGCATCTGTCGTTAAAAATCACGTCTTAGGTCAGCTATAGGCCCTTCCAAGGACTGTCTCCTTGTCTGCTATTATATCGCTCTTGTGTTCACAGCTTATAGTGTTATCGCTGTGCTCGACCGTCGCCATCCGGGCGTCCCTGGTCATTATCCGTATTTAGGAGCCTGTGACATTACATAACATAGTCATCCAACATTTGGCTGTTGTCGCGCCTAGGCGAGAATTATCTATTGCCTCGTATGTTTCCTTTTGTTGTGTTTCGAACTCACAAGACTTGCCTGTTTCCTGTGGGTACTACAGTACGACCTTAAATTCCTGTGTTAGGTTTTGTAATTCATACCGAAATTTCTCCTGAGTCTGGCGCAGCTCTAAAGTTCACGGACTGCTTTAGTGCTATCGTAGTAACCTGAATTATTAATTCAAAATCCTGTATCGTTGGCAAAGTGGCGATTTATTCCTTAGTTGATTAACTTCACTCTGTGATACACAGACTAAGCAACTACTTGCCGCGGACGATGGAGACATGAAAAAAGGAGC
Organism: Schistocerca serialis cubense; assembly: GCF_023864345.2. Taxonomy (NCBI): domain Eukaryota; kingdom Metazoa; phylum Arthropoda; class Insecta; order Orthoptera; family Acrididae; genus Schistocerca; species Schistocerca serialis. The sequence goes on along the minus strand of NC_064638.1, from coordinate 1,222,196,301 downwards.
TGGATATTTTGCAAGGAATAGCTACTAACAATGGTTTCAGAGCGGAAATAATCACTGAACTATTTTAGTGGAAAGGTAAAAAAAATAGTGCTGACGAACTGATGAAATTATCCATAAAATATAAAGTCCTAAGTACGAAAAGATTGAATTTACCAAATTACCATACTTAGCTGCAGTCTCAGGTAATATCGCACAGGTATTCAAGAAAATCAATGTAGGGATCATTTTTCACACAGACAATAAAAAATATAAGAAAGTCACACACTGTAGTAGTAGTTGCAAGATCATGGGTTTACAGAACAGAATGTGGCTCATGCAGAAAATAGCGGACTAACTGGGCGGGTGTTGAGCCACAGGTTTAAATAAGGTATTAGGCAGACAGAGAGCAGTGGGATGAAGTCGATCACTGCTCTTTTTGAAAGCCTGTTACGGCTTCACCTAAGTTACGGGGTGTACCGATGAACTGGTAAATTAAAGAAGCTTCAAAGATATGGTAAGCTATGTTTACATTCATCTATAAAATACTAGAAGAGTGTTCCTCAGGGACCTAAAATGTACGTAAATCGACAAATAGAACATTTTATGCTAATACGACTCTTCCTTAAAAAATAGACGCGAGACACTCAGTTCTCCTACATCATAAATGATTTTCAATCAGTGTGTGAATTATCAAAGTCTGTGAAATTGTAGTGTCCATGACTGATGCCCTTAGGCTTTACTTTTCTTATAATTTGCGTGAGAGTAGTATTGTGTACATGGGAGACAAAATGGTTCGAATGGCTCTGAGCACTATGCGACTTAACATCTGAGGTCATCAGTCGCCTAGAACTTAGAACTAATTAAACCTAACTAACCTAAGGACATCACACACATCCATGCCCGAGGCAGGATTCGAACCTGCGACCGTAGCGGTCTCTCGGCTCCAGACTGTAGCGCCTAGAACCGCACGGCCACTCAGACCGGCACATGAGAGACATCTGGGAATACAAAATGAACGTGGTTAGATAGTCTTTTACTTCAATAGCTGTTTTTAGCGTCACTCTCAGCCATCTGAAACTTTTCACATATAAAATGTTTGTTGTTGCTACCAGTGGCAAATTATGCCAATAAAACTCACCTCTATTGTATGAAATGCAGTTTTCACCTCTTTCAGTTGCTCAACCATAAGCTATTACACCAGACCTATTGTCTCATCCTAGACAATTTGCTCTGAAACAGAATTTAATTGATCGTGATCTGATGATCCTGACCTCATATCATCACCCAACTCCATAAGATCACGAACCACTATTTCCTTCTCAGCTGCGTCAATGAGCCTTTTCGGCCTCGGGCGTTTCTCGGTAGGTCCGGTGGTCTCCATTCGTAGTTCCATTAGGTGGTCCACAAACGTGTCGCTCCACTCTTGATCCAAGTCTTAACTTTTCCTTGGAGATTTTGGAACTTTCTTAATAGTTTCTTAAGGAAAGATTCTTGCTTTAGAGGAGCAATGCCACGTGAAGCGAGTCCTGCCACAACTTTGGATGATAGGTGAGCACCTATATTCCCCGATGTCTTCTTCAGCATCTTAGGAAACTCATACTCAGGAGAGATTGATCTGTGTTTCACTTTCAGTTCTACTAAGCACTTTCCCTAGTGGATGGAAGAAGGAGACATCAAGAGGTCGGCTAATGTGAATAGTATATGATCGAAGTAAAATGAAATCGATTTCGTTCCTTCGAACAACTGAATAACACGAAGAAAAAGATGACTGCGCTCAACAGTGTTCTTCTTTTGAACTTACTCGTAGAACAGGCTGCCCCTTATGCTTGTTTTAACGTTTGCTCTTCACCTACTCATTTAACGTTGTATAGCTCACACCGTTGCTTTACGAATGTTTCGACTCTTCCCTTCTCTGTGTTCCAGACATACTGCGTTGTAATTACGTTTTCCGTACGTATCCATCTTCTTTGGTTCAGATGGCTCTGAGCACTATGGGACTTAACTGCTGAGGTCATCAGTATCCTAGAACTTAGAACTACTTAAACCTAACTAACCTAACGACATCACACACATCCATGCCCGAGGCAGGATTCGAGCCTGCGACCTTAGCGGTTGCGCGGTTCCAGACTGTAGCGCCTAGAACCGCTCGGCCACATTCGTAGCATGATCGACTTCTTTTTGCAAAACACAAGAATTCTCAGTTGTTAGATCAGTACTCGCTCATACAACCAATTTCAGCCTTTGGAAATACACTCCTGGAAATTGAAATAAGAACACCGTGAATTCATTGTCCCAGGAAGGGGAAACTTTATTGACACATTCCTGGGGTCAGATACATCTCATGATCACACTGACAGAACCACAGGCACATAGACACAGGCAACAGAACATGCACAATGTCGGCACTAGTACAGTGTATATCCACCTTTCGCAGCAATGCAGGCTGCTATTCTCCCATGGAGACGATCGTAGAGATGCTGGATGTAGTCCTGTGGAACGGCTTGCCATGCCATTTCCACCTGGCGCCTCAGTTGGACCAGCGTTCGTGCTGGACGTGCAGACCGCGTGAGACGACGCTTCATCCAGTCCCACACATTCTCAATGGGGGACAGATCCGGAGATCTTGCTGGCCAGGGTAGTTGACTTACACCTTCTAGAGCACGTTGGGTGGCATGGGATACATGCGGACGTGCATTGTCCTGTTGGAACAGCAAGTTCCCTTGCCGGTCTAGGAATGGTAGAACGATGGGTTCGATGACGGTTTGGATGTACCGTGCACTATTCAGTGTCCCCTCGACGATCACCAGTGGTGTACGGCCAGTGTAGGAGATCGCTCCCCACACCATGATGCCGGGTGTTGGCCCTGTGTGCCTCGGTCGTATGCAGTCCTGATTGTGGCGCTCACCTGCACGGCGCCAAACATGCATACGACCATCATTGGCACCAAGGCAGAAGCGACTCTCATCGCTGAAGACGACACGTCTCCATTCGTCCCTCCATTCACGCCTGTCGCGACACCACTGGAGGCGGGCTGCACGATGTTGGGGCGTGAGCGGAAGACGGCCTAACGGTGTGCGGGACCGTAGCCCAGCTTCATGGAGACGGTTGCGAATGGTCCTCGCCGATACCCCAGGAGCAACAGTGTCCCTAATTTGATGGGAAGTGGCGGTGCGGTCCCCTACGGCACTGCGTAGGATCCTACGGTCTTGGCGTGCATCCGTGCGTCACTGCGGTCCGGTCCCGGGTCGACGGGCACGTGCACCTTCCGCCGACCACTGGCGACGACATCGATGTACTGTGGAGACCTCACGCCCCACGTGTTGAGCAATTCGGCGGTACGTCCGCCCGGCCTCCCGCATGCCCACTATACGCCCTCGCTCAAAGTCCGTCAACTGCACATACGGTTCACGTCCACGCTGTCGCGGCATGCTACCAGTGTTAAAGACTGCGATGGAGCTCCGTATGCTACGGCAAACTGGCTGACACTGACGGCGGCGGTGCACAAATGCTGCGCAGCTAGCGCCATTCGACGGCCAACACCGCGGTTCCTGGTGTGTCCGCTGTGCCGTGCGTGTGATCATTGCTTGTACAGCCCTCTCGCAGTGTCCGGAGCAAGTATGGTGGGTCTGACACACCGGTGTCAATGTGTTCTTTTTTCCATTTCCAGGAGTGTACATAAATCGCATGGCAATGAATACACTTGCCCTCTGACAGTCCGAAAAACAGCTGAATTATATGCCAATAATTCGATTTTGTGACACATGTTGTACAGTGTATTAGTTTATTTCCCATAGTGTCGCTGATCCATTGAGGTAAGGAATAAAGGGATTTGTCATTGTACTACAAGCTTGAAGCCGACGTCCGCCATCTTAAGTATCCCAAAACATTAGATTCACCAGATTCAGCGCTTTCATACCTCCACAGTTCAACGCGGTGATACTTGCGCGTGACATCATTATCACGTGCTGATGTCCAGTTTCGACCGTGTTGGGTGCTTTGATTGTGTGGAAACGTAGTTGTTTGATCAAAAGTGGAAGTTTGTGTTATTGATGGGTGTAATAATCGATCGTAATCAGAAGTTCAAAGGAATCACATTTCATTCGTAAGTGGAACCCTTCAAGCAGTATTTTCTTTTTTATGTATGAATAATGGTTGCACAGTTTACTTGTATTGTAGTGGTTTTATTTCTGTCATTTGACTTTGGATTTTCCTTACTTACCTTACTTCCCGTTGTATCTCTTCTTTACTGTTTTCCGTTGGATTCCAAATCGCAAAGGTTCCGACATCAGAGCCACACTGTGCCAACGGCCTCGTACCCGCACAATATACAACTACGTAATTGCGTTTCTTGTTGGGATAGAATCTCATGCCCTAAAGTTCTCCCGCCCAAGATTGTTCAGCTTTCCTCCCCTTCTAAAAGAGATTCTGGTTCGAAAATACGCAGGTCGCGGTGATATGTAGGTGAGTTCTGTGTGTATAATTGTATGAATATTTATGTGTTGTTTGCTTCCTTTCTGAAGAAGACTTTGGCTGAAAACTTAAGTGAACAATGATTTCGTCGTGCCTGCCTTCTGCTCGGCATGTGAGTAACAATCTATCTGCTTCACAGTGCAGTTATTCTGTCATGAAGTTTGTTGTAAATAATTCGCTGCAGTTCAACAGGAACAATCCGCAGCTCGAGGTCATGGGATAAGGTTCTCGCTTCCCGCGCACGGGGACCGGGTTCGATTCCCGGCGCCGTCAGGGATTTTCCCTGTCTCCAGATGACTGGGTGTTGTTGTGTTGTCTTCGTCGTCATGCATCCCCATTACGGTCGGAGGAAGGCAATGGAAAAGCACCTCCGCTAGGACCTTGCCTAGTCGACGGTGCGGGTCTCCCGCATCGCCCCATACGCTCCTCTAATTATGGGACCTCATCATCATCAACAGGAAAAATGGTGTACGTAATTACAATACGTGAAGAAACTACTGATATTCATTACGCCACACTAACGGTGTCTGTAGCACGAACAAGGGTTGACACTACTACAAACAAAATGCCTGACGGACAGTAAAGTAAAATTTGAAACTAAAGTGAAAACGTTTCTCTTTGAAAATCCCTCCAATTCCCCTGTAGACTATTTATTATTGTAACACGTAAATGGTGTTGATTGGAAAGCACTGACTAACATCTGCCTTTCTTTAATTAAAAAACAAAACAAAAAAACTAATTAATGATTAGCATGGAGGGAGATTTACAAAAATAATTGATGTTAATACCAAATGACTCGTTCAAATGGTTCAAATGGCTCTGAGCACTATGGGACGTAACTTCTGAGGTCATCAGTCCCCTAGAACTTAAAACTACTTAAACCTAACTAACATAATGACATCACACACAACCATGCCCGAGGCAGGATTCGAACCTGCGACCGTAGCAGTCGCGCGGTTCCTGACTGTAGCGCCTAGAACCGCTCAGCCACACCGGCCGGCAAAAATGACTCGTTCCACATTATTAAGATTTATCTTGCAAATGATACGTGTAACATGGAACTAACTAACTATTGGTATAGTAAAACATGATATTGACTCCTGTACTTGGAAACGTCAAATTGAAATTTAAAATGAAGCAGATGATCAAAGTAAATGTACGTATTAGAGCCAAATATCCATTTACGGGGTCTAACCGTTTGAGGCTATTCCTTTAAGCACATTTATAGTGTTGCACTATGTTGAAAATCGTTTAGTAAGTTTCATCGTTTTTTAACCTAACAATGCTATTATTGGTGACACACTGAATAATGCATCGTAGATAATAGTTCAAAGTAGATGTGCAAACTTCAGTGACACTAATGAACCTACTGTCTAATTAAGCAAGAACTTTATTCTGCATGGAGGTACACCTCTATGCAGTTCAGCTTATTCGACATTTCAATAATCGTTCACTTTGTTGATATGCATTAGATGCGGTAGCACGCCTTGCGTCTGCCCTCATTTCACACTTTTGTGGGGTAGCAACGAACACGTAGGTAAGTTATTTGCCAACGTGAATATTAAAAATGTTGTACACGAGAGATGAAAGCTGCAAATCTAGCGGGCCTGGACGCAAACGAGCATTAGTTTCGGAATTCCAACTTCCTTTGCTGTTGACACAAATGCAGTAACAGCGGAATTAAATGAATTACGAAAGCATGTTTTTCACATCACTTCTGTCTCTACTTGGTTATTCGAAATATATCAACAAAAAATAAATCACATTAACGAGGCGAACTGTGTCGTATTAATAGAGCAAAACTCATTTAAGAACAGAAAAAATTCGAAATTGCCTTCCTGACACTAGGTTATTCATTTAAGCGGGTTGTTGCGTGCACACGACGGAAATAAAGAACAACAAGCAATCGTAAACGGTAGTCTGCTAATGTTTGCGGGTACTGAAAATGTTGGCGGGCCCAGCCCACTCTCGATTCAAAAAAATTACAGCGTAAGTCTATAGTGCCAAAGGGATTATACAATATATCATGAAGTTCACGGTTTTGCCACCAGGCAGCAATAACGAAAATTATAACGATGTATTGGGTATCGAATCCAACTCTTTTGATGGCAGCTTTGCCCGTCACAGAACACAAAGCTTTCTGTCGCAGTCGACAAGCAAAGACGAATGGCGAAAATCAGAAAATGGTTATAGTGGTAAATCTATTTACGAACAACTAGGTATATGTATGATTAAAATTTAGAGAACAACTTGTTGAATATCGTTACTTACATATGGCTAAAATGATTCAGGCATTGAATAGGTACCAGGGAAGTTTGCAGGGACTGCGAATGTTGTCTGGTCCAGCTTTAGGTGCATTTGCAGTGACAACTGGTGGCAAAGGTGAGAGCTGTGAGCCACTACACCACCCAGTCCGCCAGACTGCAGCACCAGTTCGGTTCGAGCTATGGCCACTTGCTGGCTGCCTGACTGCAGGACCAATGTGTTGGCGCAGTCGACCCAACCACAATGGGGTTCTCCACGAGCAGTGGCCATTTGGTAGCCAGCAGCCGGCCGGTGTGGCCGAGCGGTTCTAGGCGCTTCAGTCTGGAACCGCGAGACCGCTACGGTCGCAGGTTCGAATCCTGCCTCGGGCATGGATGTGTGTGATGTCCTTAGGTTAGTTAGGTTTGAGTAGTTCTAAGTTCTAGGGGACTGATGACCTCAGATGTTAGGTCGTATAGCGCTCAGAGCCATTTTTTTTTTTTTTTTTTTTTTTTTGGTAGCCAGCAGACTCCAGCGCCTGGCAGTGCGAGCTGCATTTTCCGTGTGACGTTTCTCTGCATTTATTCCTGCATTTCCCTTCACACCCCTTACACGTCAACTCTCTTGCACCAAAAACAGCAGTTAAATGCAAGAATAAAATTTTGTTAGAAACCGACTGATATTCTGCTAAGTGGGGTGAGTCTGTTGGCTACGCCGAGGAGTCATAACCAAATGTCAACATGCGAGGCCCAAAGAACAACTATTAAACTAAATGAAATAAAATTGTTATGACCTGAAAAGTTTGCGGTAGGACGTTCGAACTGCACGGTTGGTTGAGGGTCATCATGGGAATTAGCATGTCCATGCAAGGTTTGATTTTGCGACGAAGCCCACTTTCATTTGGATGAGTTCACTAATAAGAAAAAATGGTAGACTTGGCGGACTCAGAATCCGCATATCGCAGGTGATGGCATGTTATACAATGTCCACTCATGGAATAATCGGTGTGATATTCCTTAATGACACGGTGACTACTGAACTGTACGTGAAAGTTATGGAATATAATTTCATCCCCATTATCCAAAGTGACCCTAATTTCGACAGGATGTGTCTCATGTAAAACGGAGCTCGACTCCATCGAAGCAGGAGAGTGATGTCCTGGAGGAGGACTTTGGTGACCGCATTCTGACTCTGGAGTACACAGAGACCACTAGCATGGGCCTCGAATCGCCAACATATTCTCCGGACCTGAACACGAGCGACTCCTTTTTGTGGGGCATATTAAAGACTAAGTGTACAGCAATAACCCCAAAACCATTGCTAAGCTGAAAACAGCCGTTCAGGAGCTCATCTACATCATCGACGCTCCGATACTTCAGCGGGTCATGCAGAATTTCGCTATTCGTCTGCGCCACTTCATCGCCAATGATAGCAGGCATATCGAACATGTCGTAACCTAAATCCGAATATCAGTAGTGACGTTTATATGTTGAATGAAGTGTGTGCACATCGTAGTTTGTAGCAAGTTCAAGTTTTTTTTTCATATAGTTCAATAATTGTCACGCTGTACAGGCAATCTGAGAGCTTGTTTCATCAGACTAAGGGTGAGGGAAGCCAAAAACAAATGTTCCAGCACTTTCACAACAGTGCGGAGCAGACAGAGCAGCCTATAGTAACGAGGCTAAATGCAATAAGTTCACCTGGAGAAGTCATACGAACACCTTTCAAGATGCGATCTTCGCGTTAAGAAATGTCCTAAAATCCTGAAGTTGAACAACAGAACCACCGAGAGTGGTGACAAGCTCAGAAAACTAGAGCACATTCGGACCCTTTGAGAGCGGGGCGAGAATCATTATCGTCTACTATGAAACCTCCCCCCCTCCTCAAGCTCATTATCATAGTGGATCCATTCCATGTGCTCCACAGCTACCGATGGAAGACAGGCTCTGTTAATTTGCAGAATTCCCTTAAAAGTATCTACAAGCTGCTGTCAACTTGGAGTTCGCTGCTACAAGGCCATAGACGTCTAGCCTGGGATCTGCGAGCGTCAGTCCTGCCAGTCACAGCGATGGATGACGGAGGATGCGGGCTGGGTCGATTTTCCGTGCATGAAGAAGCAACAGCCCACCTGCAAGCTGTTGAAATCCAGCGCTGGGAGCCTGTGTCGCCACTGCTGGTGGAGTACAAGTCCCTCCTCACTCGTTTTATCATGTTACTGGCACTCGAATTGTCCTTCGTGTGTCTATCGAGTCTTCTGCCTTCGCGCCATCTCGGCAGCCGGAACGCAGTTGAACCACGGATTTACTTTCAAAAACTTTTCTTAAATAATTTACTTTATTTACTAGCGATTCATCAAGAACATTAACACATTTAATCACACTCGGTGAGCGTGGAAGTAGTTGCCAGCGAGTAATTGATGAAAATGAAATTACCTTTAACAAATGGAAATTTTATTCATAAAAGCCTTTTCAAAAACAGATTTAAAATTTATCAGCAGAAAAGCACCCTCGAAATATCAAGTTACAATTTTATTTAGAGGCAGAAAGAACAATATAGACAGTATTAGCCTTCGGGCTCACAACAACCTCTGAAAGACTACACTGGTGCAAATCTGCAACACTTGCACTAAGAAGTTATTGACCGCCGAAAGTGCAATTTGTTTTTAAAAGCAAGGGTGGCAACTTTATAAAAATGGTTATTTAAATAAAACCCATGAAATTCAGACTTACGTAAAATCTACAAGATGCTCTACATTACACATATACCGCCTCGCAAGATGATAACCAAGATGAAAACATATTTCAGGAATTCGGCCTTTACACATTAATTCTATAAATTCGTTAAAACCGAATCCGACAAACATGACAGAGGCAGCTATTAACGTATGGCAGATTGACAGGGCGATTACTGAACAACCCGACCCGCAGATTGCTCTAACCCTCCCCAAATCCACAAGGGAAATACGGACCACCCAATTCACAAATAACCACCTTCCCACGGGTGGGCAAACGGAGAAGAATGGTGGGACGACCCCAAAACAAAGCGGCTGGTGACCTCACCGAGAAAACAAGTAGAATTTAACAAGGAAATGAAACAACATATCTCCAATCACTTAACTTCTAATAAACTGCGATTTCTGGCGAAGACTTTGCGCAGCACCCCCAACGCTCTCCCGAACCGTCCGCTGGCAGCCGCTTCAACGGACTCAGGAAGGCGCTCCGATCTCCCGTCTCACGGCGTCGCAGCTCGCACCGGCCAGCCCATTGTTGTGGTTTCACTCCTGTTGCTCTCGTGGCAACCGCGAAGCCACTACCCCTCGCTATACGGCGCTGCCCACTGGACTCACGTGGGGACCTCACATGAGCCGACGCTCAAGGCGGACAAGTCATGTCGTGTCTCAGTGCGCGACCGACCAACCGACCGATCCAACCGCCAATGACCGTTGCCCGAGCAACTCGAGCAGACTGGCGGCCTAACGCGCAGACTCAGATGCAGGAACTCAGTCCCGACCGGGCGACCACTAGCTGAGTTCTCTTACGCCGCACAAATGCGAACGAGAGACAGACCATCACCTGGTGACGCGAGACTGACCTAGCCTCACTCCGACTGACCAGTCTTCCAGACTGACCAACTTGCGAGTTTTTTTTTTCTTTATTGATTTTCAATTCCCCCCGAAGGGGGCGGGCCGGCAGCAGCTTACTACGCTGCTCTACAGCCTACAGACTTTTTTTAAATAAAGGAAGAAGAAAGAAACAAGGAAAAACAGGCGATAAAATGGCGATTTAAAGTGTAAAATGGTGTAAAATTGCGGAAAGTTAAAACAGAAAGCAAAAGGGGCTTGGCAATGTAGATACAAGACACAGGAATCAGACAAGTAACATAGTAGACACACAATTAAAAAAACATGGCGACAGTCTGGTTTCTGTTCGCAAGTGATAAAAAGCACACCCAGCGACAGTACGATGGCTGTTCGCTACACGTCCCCAAAGACACAACACGGAGCACGCACTGACACTGTAAAACACTGCACGAAAAAGGCGGCACAAAGATGGCACTCCCGATCCAAGGCAGATGGTGGGGGGGGGGGGGACCTGAAGTAGGGGGAAAAACAAGGAGGGAGGAGAGGAAAAAACGAAAAAGGGGAGGGGGACAACTGGCGAGCTCATAGCGCCCCTTAAATGCACGTGAAAAGGCAACCTTTCCCCTTTTCCACCAGAGTGAGACACCAAAGCTGCGATTGCCACAGCGGCGCCACCGCCAGAAACGGAGGGCGACTGCTTCACATAATGCGCTGCGGCGCGCTCTTCAAAACAGCAATTTTTACCAGGGCTCAGCAGTATTCTTGGATCGAGTGTAAGTGCAGCTTCAGACATCGAAAGCGTTGGTGCCCCGACAGACATCCGCAGCCACGTTGGATTATGGAGAAGTACAGCCGCCGCACCGTTTTACAGTCCACGGCAATGACCACAGGAAACGCCAGGGCTGTAATCAATAACTTCCTTGTTGGCGTTGACGTGCCACCCCTTGCTTTCAAGCAGGGCGGGCTCAACACGATCGCTCGTAGGCAGCGATCGGAAGAAAACAGAGCGATGTTAGAACTCTCCCCCGTAAATGGTTGTTAATTGATTAATGTTTCTGTAACACAGCGGAGCTACGCAGGATAATTCACCCCCATTCTTCGCTCGAGCAGCTGATATAAACAACAGCACGGCACGTGTCGTAACAGCCCTAAGCCAAAATCTCTGTGTTCAGCTTAATATCCTCCCGCATCCCAGGTTGTTGTTGTGGTCTTCAGTCCTGAGACTGGTTTGATGCAGCTGTCCTCTGCAAGCTTCTTCATCTCCCTGTACCTACTGCAACCTACACCCTTCTGAAACTGCTTAGTGTATTCATGTCTTGGTCTCCCTCTACAATTGTTACCCTCCACGCTGCCCTCCAATGCTACATTTGTGATCCCTTGATGCCTCAGAATGTTCTACCAACCGATACCCTCTTCTAGTCAAGTTGTGCCACAAACTTCTCTTCTTCCCAATCCTATTCAATACCTCCTCACTAATTACGTGATCTATCCACGTAATTTTCAACATTCTTCTGTAGCACCACATTCATTTCTCTTCTTGTCCAAACTATTTATCGTTCATGTTTCACTCCCATACATGGCTACACTCCATACAAATACTTTCAGAAACGACTTCCTGACACTTCAATCTATATTCGATGTTAACAGATTTCTCTTCTTCAGAAACGCTTTCCTTGCCAGTGCCAGTCTACATTTTATATCCTCTCTACTTCGACTATCATTAGTTATTTTGCTCCCCAAATAGCAAAACTCCTTTATTAAAAAACTAGAAACCCGCCTCGATTGCAAAAAAACACCTAGAGTGAAAGTATTCATATTAGAATAGTCCTCGTCAATGGATAGCTACTGATAGCTGGCGGCGAAAGAGAGATAGTTGTTAGTATGCCTCGTGCACTGTGGGTGGGTAATTACTTGCTGACAAGAAGACACAAAGCTGGAAGCTTAAACGGCTGGTGTTATTATTGTTGTGGTCTTCACTGCGAAGAATGGTTTGATGCAGCGCCCCGTTACTATATATCTTCGAATAAGTACTGACACTTACATCCTTTTGAAACTGCTTACCGTATTCATCTCTCGGTCTCCCTTTACAATTTTAACCCCCCACCCAACCCCACCCTACCCTGAAATACTGAGTTGGTGAGCCCTTGATGTCTCAGAGCATGTGCTATCGAACAATCCTTCCATATAGTAAAGGTGTGCCACTGATGTCCTTTCTCTCCAGTCCTAATCAATACCTCTTAATTACTCGAACCACCCATTCAGCTTTCCTCGGCAGCACTACATTTCGAAACTATCTATTCTCCCACACTCCAGACAAATACCCTCAGAGAAGTATATCTAACACTTTGTAAATAGGCTGTTTATGTGTTTGTATGTTGGCAGCGCTATGCAGCGCTTTGCATTAATAACTCTGACAGCGTTGTGCGCATTCTGTAAGAGACACTCTGTGGCTGGTCGGAATAGCAGTCGGAGGTGAATAGCCAGCAGTGGTGGCAGTTGGAAGTAAATCGCCAGCAGTGATGAAACTTGGAGGTGAACAGCCAGCAGTGATGGAAGTTGGTAGTGAGTGTTCAGCAGTGATACAGGATAGATATCAATAATTAGCAGTGTTGGAGGTTTCCAGTATTATCGCGAGCGGACGATCTGAACGTGTGTTTGTCATGGAAATATAATTTGTCGATGATTATACAATTTTTCGAACTGGATATATGGACGATTATATAGTTTTTTGGAACTGTATGTCATGCACGATTATATAACTTTTGAACTGGTTGTCACATTATTAAGGTAAATACATTGTTTGCTCTGCTACAAAATCTTTCCTTTGCTAATCACATGCCTATTAGTAGTTCGGGCCTTCAGTAGTTAAAATCTTTTATTTAGCTGGCAGTATTGGTGTTTGTGGCATTGCTGTAGTTCGGGAAATGAATATTTTTGTGAGGTAAGTGATTTATGAAATGCATAGGTTATTGTTAGGATCTCTTCTTATTCAGGACTCATTGTTTTGAGTTAATTTGAAAGCAGTCAGATCGCATTAAGACCGTTGAATATTGTGGGTAAATAATGAATAGGAGAAGTTAGAGTGGTGATTGTCGGCGCAAATTCTGTAGGTCAGTGTTGAAATGATAAGAATAAGTAAAGAGAAAGTAGGCTCAGTACGTTAACTTTCACTCAGCAGTTTCAGAATCAAATAATGTAGAAGTTTCACCTTCTCAGAGGTTTCTGTTTAAGTAAAAATATTTTGCAAAGAACTTTCAACTTAAATCTATATTAGAAGTTCTCACTTATCTCTTTTTCAGAAACGCTGTTATGCCATTGCAAGTCTACATTTTATACCGTCTTTACTTCGGCCATCATCAGTTATTTTACTGCCAGGGAGTAGAAATCATCTACTGCTTTTAGCGTCTCTTCTCCGAATCTAATTCTCACAGCGTCGCTTGATTTAGTTCGACTACATTCCACGACCACTGTTTTCTTTTTGTTGATATTAAACTCAAATTCTTCTTTCAAGACTGTCCATTTCGTTCAACTGCTGTTCCAAGTGCTTTACTGTCTCCGACAGAAATACATCATCACAGACTAACCTCAAACTTTTCATTTCGTCCCCCTTAACTTCAATTCGTACTCCTCATTTTTCTTTGGGTTCCTTTACTGTTTGCTCACTGTACAGTTTGAATTCCATCGTTGAATGGGCTAATGGGCTACACCCCCCCCCCCCTCACTCCACTACTCAACTAGTGCTTCCCTTTCATGTTCCTCGACTCTTATAACTGCCGACTGGATTCTGTAGAAATCGTACTTAGCCTTTCAATCCCCGTATCTTATTTCTGCTACCTTCAGAATTTCATAGAGTATTCCACTTAACATTGTCAAGAACTTTCTCTAAGTCCACAAATGCTATAAAATTAGGTTTGCCTTTCGTTAACACCTTTCTACTAAGAGAAGTCGTAAGGTCAGTACTGCCTCACGTGTTCCTACAGTTCACTGGAATCCAAATGGTCTTCCCCGAGTTCGGGATCTGTAAACAACTCGTGTCAGCATTTCTCAATAAAGGCTAACTAAAATGACAGTTCTATAATATTCTCATCTGGAACTGGAATTAGAATCATCGTGTTATTCTTAACGTCTGAGGGTACGGCACCTGTCCCCTACATCCTGCACACCAGGTTGAAGAGTTGTCATGGCTGGCTCTCCCAAGTCTATCTGTAATCTTTTCGGGAAATCGTGTACACTATTGGCCATTAAAATTGCTACACCAAGAAGAAATACAGATGATAAACGGGTATTCATCGGACAAATATATTGTACTAGAACTCACATGTGATTGCATTTTCACGCAATTTGGGTGCATAGATCATGAGAAATCAGCACCCAGAACAACCATCTCCGACCATAATAACGGCCTTGATACCCCTGGTCATTCAGTTAAACAGAGCTTGGATGGCGTGTACGGGTATAGCTGCCCATGCAGCTTCAACACGATACCACAGTTCATCAAGAGTAGTGACTGGCGTATTGTAACGAGACAGTTGCTCGGCCACCATTGACCAGACGTTTTAAATTAGTGGGAGACCTGGAGAATGCTGGCCAGGGCAGCAGTCGAACATTTTCCGTATTCAGAAGGGCCCGTACAGGAACTATAACATGCGGTCGTGCATTATCCAGCTGAAATGTAGGGTTTCGCAGGGATCGACTGAAGGGTAGAGCCACGGGTCGTAACACAACTGAAATGTAACGTCCACTGTTCAAAGTGCCGTCAATGCGAGCAAGAGGTGACCGAGACGCGTAACCAATGGCACCCCATACCATCACGCCGGGAGATACGCCAGTATGGCGATTAGGAATACACGTTTCCAATGTGCGTTCACCGCGATGTCACCAAACACGGATGCGACCATCATGATTCTGTAAACAGAAACTGGATTCATCCGAAAAAATTATGTTTTGCCATTCGTGCACCCACGTTCGTCGTTGAGTACACCATCGCTGCCACTCCTATGATGCAGCGTCAAGGGTAACCGCAGTCATGGTCTCCGGGCTGATAGTCCATGCTGCTGCAAAAGTCGTCGAACTGTTCGTGCAGATGGTTGATGTCTTCCAAACGTCCCCATCTGTAGACTCGGGGATTCGTTACAGCCATGCGGATAAGATACCTGTCATCTCGACAGCTAGTAATACGAGGCCGTTGGGATGAAGCATGGCGTTCCGTATTACCCTCCTGAACCCACCGATTCCATATTCCGTCAACAGTCATTGGATCTCGACTAACGCGAGCAGCAATGTAACGATACGATAAACCGTTATCGCGATAGGCTACAATTTATCAAAGTCGGAAACGTGATGGCAGGCATTTCTCCTCCTTACATGAAGCATCACAACAACGTTTCACCAGGCAACGCCGGTCAACTGCGGTTTGTGTATGAGAAATCAGTTGGAAACTTTCCTCATGTCAGCACGTTGTAAGTGTCGCCACCGGCGCCAGCCTTGTGTGAATGCTGTGAAAAGATAATCATTTGCATATCACAAAATCTTCCTCTTGTCGGTTAAATTTGGCGTCTGTAGCACATGATCTTCGTGGTGGAGCAATTTTAATGATCATTAGTGTACTTCCGGTGCGTTGTTTCGACTTTCATTGCTCTGTTACATTCTTCTCGCAGTATCACATCTTTTATCTCACCTTCGTCTATGTCGCCTTCCGTTTTTATGTTACTGTCTTCAAGTTAAACTCCTTTGTGTAAACACTCTATATACTCCTTTAATCTTTGAGGTTTCTTTTCTTTGGTTAGTACTGGCTTTACATCTGAGCTGTTGACATTCATACAGTTGCTTCCATTTTCACTAAAATCGTTTTTAATTCTCCTGTATGCAGTGTTATATAGTCATTCCTGCATAGCCACTTCGTGCTTCCCGTCGGTACCAGTTTTTGGACGTCTAAATTCTCTTTCATCTGCTTCATTTGCAGTAAGCCAACCGAAATGAACTTATTAAAGCAGAAGATTCGGTTTATTTTCATAAAAGGTCGTCAGTGCTATTTTCCGTGTTCTCTTCGAAACGGATTCACCAAAATCCTTATTTTTCTACCTTGTAGAGATGTATAACTCATCTTTTACCTTTTGATTTTTTTTTTAACAAGCATATATTACCTAACTATTTAGGGCACGTTGAGTGGTTTCTCTTTAAGGTATGTTCAATGGTTCCGATTACTCCTGTGTTTTATACATCTAGGAGATGTAAAAAACACTGAAGATGCCTGAAATATCTGGTGTAAGTGATTTTTGGCAATACCCAAAGTAAGATTTTAGCTGCAAATAGTAGATAAACATCATTGCAGTAGTAACTGATTACAAGTACTAACAGCACGGAAACATGTTACATTCTATCTATGGACTTCAAATTTATATTGCTGTGCTTATTTCCTCTAACCCCACATTCTGCTGTTCACTTATCTTTTATTCGTTACCCTCTACAGCTGACTCCACGAAGTGCTTGCTTGATCAGATACAATGTAGAGACTGGGGTTTGTTTTTCGTGGTGATAAGGCGATCTGCGGGTTGGTTATGTGAAGTAAAGGCACCTTTATTTCAACAGGTAGGTCGGTCAGATTTGTGATGCAGACTCTGCCGACATGCTTCAGTGTGTCTGTGTTCCACTGTTAATAGCATCGACCAATAAGCACTGATGCAGATATCGGTAGCGAAATTGTATTTTGATATTATCCATTAAAACAGATACGCGCAGGATAATTAGCATACAGATTAATGGGCCCGGTGACAGGTTTGACAGCAACATCCCCCATATCTGTGTCCTGTTACCACCCCCCCCCCCCTACCCCACCCGTCGGCCACGGAGCACTACATTAGGCCTCCATTCTAATTATGTTCTCATTGTTTTCCATTATCGCTCTGTGGCCACTGGAACATATAATATGCAGCTCGCTATTTCGTGTGTGCTACTTGGGATGGGGTAACGTGAAATTGTTTCCACAGCCGAACCGACAGTAACACAAAAAATACTAATCTTGCTATAGATGAAATTTATTTAATTCTCTTTCTCTTTCGTGATCACACGCGATTTACATTTGTGGAAAGTACGCAAATTGGTGGGCCTTTCATTCTGGGAAATATTAAAAGCAAATATGCCAATTATCTCGCTTGTAATACGTTTCTCATCACAGCCATTTTAATTCCCTCCGTATTCTGAATATTACCAAATGACTCCGACATGTATTTTTAGGACCCTTTTTTAAACCCTTTCAGTACACATTCTTTATCCATACTTTTGATGCAAGTAGCGTTTTGAAAGAGTTCAGAATATTGTTGAGGCTACATACATTTTACAGCTTAAAAGAGGGAATTAGTACTGCAATACGAAATTTGTGAGATCTCTATTTCCAGGCTTGTGCACGTAAACAGGAACGCTCCAATGACTGATAAAAAAGGTTACTGTTTTGTTTATTCATACCATGTCTTTGGTGTATTCATACCACGCTTTGCAAGCAGCGTAGGTAATAATCTCAGACTTGCCACTGGAACCAGCAGATATCATTTTAATAAATTCACTTCACAGCTTTCATCAAGTATTGCCTGGTATCTGAGTTTGAAATATTTAAATTGTCTACTCTATTTGCAACCACTGAAAAAAATCGATATTCCCTGCAGCATAATGATATCTCTGTCATAATAAGTGAGTTCTTTCAGCCACTGTATTTCGCATATGCAGACGTAATTGAATGGGGTGCGCGTAAACTAATGTTTGCCCAATGTTTTGTTTAATCAGACTAATGCTGAATGCAAACGTACCACTTTGATAGCAAATTTGTATGTATCTGACCCTTATGAATGCAACAGTTTAATAGTAAATTAATACGCATCTGACCCTTATACACATATAATCCCATTGGAAATTTAAAGTGACATTTCAATATAAATTTGCAAATAGATGGTTTGTGATTATTGGAAACAACGCTATTGTCAACGCTTTTACGTTCTGTTCCATCACATAATGGACATTTTAACACTGGTGACAGCAATAAGCATGAGTGCCAGTAAATCTTAGTTTGGCAAACATGAAAATACGAGGGCATTATGCTAAGGTTTGAAATTTCATTCTCAAAGTACAGCTAAGTAACCTCGTATTAATTGCATATCATAAGCGGTTCTCGCTGCAATTGAGCGGTGAGGATATGAAGAAAAAACTAACCAAATGCCGGAAGCTACCCATGGGGCGGGCAAAACAAACCGCCAACGATATTGCACAGAACTGTCATATCAACTACAGTGGTAAAACCACACTCTGGTTGAATACTTTCAAAGCATTTTTCTCAACATCCAGACTTGTAACACTTTATATTGTCTAGAGAAGGCGCAGAAGTCTTTGGACATACAGAACAAATCGTTGTATAGGATCAGAGTAGAAGGTCTAGAAACTGTATCGATATACTAACCGATAGCTGACCTAAAACACATCTATGAGCATGCGTAAGTGCTGGTAGACGCATGTCTGAGAGCATCCACGTATCGTCGAGCACTGTAAGCTACAGTAGATTTTTCAGCAGGGTGAAACCTTGAATTAGAGACTGAGGGATACATTAATTACAGGCATTGGAATATATCGTGACGAATTAAACACTGTAGATGTAGCGCGAAGCTCGGATACTGAAAAGGTCACTGGCATACATTTTCCGACTGTCACCGTATTGGATATTGGAGTATTTGGGTACTGGTATAGACACATTTCAGGCTAAAATATCTTAAGTATTTGGCTGTTATAAGACTTGTTACCGGCTGTGTCTCATAAATTACATAATCAGTAGAAAGTAACGTTAATGGAGTATTTCTGGAGATCTGGTTGGCATGTGTGACCATATACCACAGTAAAAGGACTTGGGAAGAATTTTAAACTCCTCATAAGAAAGATGACACGAAAATAAATCAATAATTTTTTTTCTCATATCCTTACTGACATAGTTGCGAGCATATTCGGCAATGTAATGTACTCCAGAAGAATGCCACACTTACGTAGAAAGCGTTTGTTTAGTTTACCACACTTTTCTTTGCTTTTCCTCAACTGAGAGTGCCACTTATACACATATTCACCAAATTTACATCTTTGAAATAAAAACGCAGCAATAAATAGTAGTTTTTCTGATTTTTTTCAGGTCATTTGCTTTTTTCAATCATGATTTACAAAATTACCGCTTCCAGTTAGACTGAAATTCCAAAGAAACTGGTATAGGCATGCGTATTCGAATGCAGAGATATGTAAACAGGTAGAATACGGCGCTGCGGTCGGCAATGTCTACATACGACAACAAGCGTCTGGGCGCAGTTGTTAGATGGGTTACTGTTGCTACAATGGCAGGTTACTAAGATTTAAGTGAGTTTGAACGTGGTGTTGAAGTCGGCGCACTAGCGATAGGTCACAGAATCTCCGATGTAGCAATGAAGAGGAGTTTCCCCGTCGACCATTTCACGAGTGTACCGTGAACATCAGGAATACGGTAAAACATCACATCTCCGACATCGCTGCGGCCGGAAACGGAACGGGACCAATGACGAATGAAGAGAAGCGTAACGTGACAGAAGTGCAAGCCTTCCGCAAATTGCTGCAAATTTCACTGCTGGGCAATGAACAAGTGTCAGCGTTCGACCCATTCAAAGAAACGTCATCGCTACGGGCTTTCGGAGCCAACGGCTCACTCATGTACCCTTGATAACAGCACGACAGAGAGCTTTACGCCTCGCCTATGCCCGTCAACACTGGCATTGGACTGTTGATGACTGGAAACATGTTGCTGATCGGACGAGTCTCGTTTCAAATTGTATCGAGCTGATGGACGTGTACGGGTATGGAGACAGCCTCATGAATCCATAGTCTTTGGATGTGAGCAGGGGACTGTTCAAGGTGGTGGAGGCCCTGTAATGGTGCGGAGCATGTGCAGTTGCTGTGATATGGGACCCATGATACGCCTACATATGATTGTGAGAGGTGACAAATGTTTAGTGATCTTCCAATTAACACACATTAAGTAGTGTTGTACCTTTTCCAAATGACGCAAGAGTTACAACAAAGATTTTATATTCACAGACAGAAGCGGCGAGTGAAAATTTGTACGAAGGACTGGAATAGAACCAAGGTCGTCTGCTTACTAGGCAGGATTGTTAGCCACTTAGTCACCTTGACACAGTGGTTAACAGAACAGCGTGGATTATCCTGGCAAGCCGTTCTCCTCGATCCAAATTGTCACTGCCGCTCCTGCCTACTTCGAATTCCCCCTTACACACGAACAAAACTGCCGAGGCTCTCCATGTTCGGGAATAGCACTTCAGCATCAGGGAGGGAGGTGTGCCAGGGTAATCCTTGCAGTTGTCTGAACTGGGTTTCAGGCTGGATCCCCCACTTATGTTCGATGCTGAGATGCTATTCCAGAACATGGAGAGCATCGGCAATTCTGTTCGTGTGTAACGGAGAATTTAAAATAGACTGGGGCGGTAGTGAGAAGTTGGATCGAGGAAGGAAGCGCACCTGTGTCATCAATGAACCGCTGTGCCAAGGTGAGTTAGTGGCTAATGCACCTGCCTAGTAAAAAGAAGACCCCGCTTCGATTAAGTTTCTTGATATAAGTTTTCGCTCCCCGCTTCAGTCTACGTACATAAAATCGTATCTATATGAGACCAGTGAAGTGTCAGAGACTGTATCATTTAATTTGCTGCAACTGACCCGGGTTGAGATAGAGCACCAGGTTATCTTTCATATTGGTAGTGTTTATTCCTTCTTTATGGGTCCGCTGCTTTTCATGAATTGGCCAGTTCTGTTCTTTGTTTTGTTTTTCTTTTCAAATTTGTGGCAGAATGCCCTTTGTATCCCGACGGTCGTCAGTTACACGAGGAAGGGAAGTCGTATGTGGCAGCTGCCTGTGAATGATGTAAGCTTTCTTCTGCGTAATTTCGTACTTATTTTTTTAGGCAACGTATTTTCTGTGTTGAAAATGGGTGATCTGGCCAAACTTTGCTTAAAGGAGCTTCGAAAAATTGCCTAAAGGCCACACTCCTGATGGATGACCTCCCTTTCATGGAAGCTAGCGTAATCCGCGATAAACTATACGACCAGGTAAGAAAGAGCACCCGAATAAATTCTTAATAAGATATGTGAAAGAAATTAATAAAGATTTCCCTGCAAGTGTATCTGCATCTGTATCTTTTTTATTCAGTTCTGCATCACACATACACAGAGGAAAACAATTGCAAGAATAAAAATAATTAATATCTAGTAATGAAATTTCGGAAATACATTTATCTGGTTAACATATTTATGTTATCAGCATTACAGAATAATAGGTTGACGTAAGCGCGAGATAAGCCACTGCAAACGTGGAATGCTGGTATGGTACAGTAATAACGGTTGTAACCGCCAGAGTGTTGAACGTAAGCATGCAAACGTGAATGCATTGTATTATACATGTGCTGGATGTCAGTTTGTGGGATGGTGTTCATGACTCTTGCACTTGGTCGGTCACTATGGGGCGGTTAGTGCTGTTTATGGATGACGCTGGAGTTGCCTTCGGATGATATTCCATATGTGTTCGACTGGAGATAGATCTGATGATCGAGCAAGTCAAGGCAACATGTCGACATTCTATAGAGAATGTTGTGTTACAACAGCGATATGTGTGCGAGCGTTATCCTGTGGGAAAACACTCGTTGGAATGACGTCCCTAAATGGCAGCTCAGCAGGCCTAGTCACCAGACTGAACTGCTGTTTTGCTGTCAGGATGGCCGACCGGTATGGCCTAGTGGTTCTAGGCGCTTCAGTCTGGCACCGCGCAACCGCTACGGTCGCAGATTCGAATCCTGCCTCGGGCATGGATTTGTGTGATGTCCTTAGGTTAGTTAGGTTTAAGTAGTTCTAAGTTCTAGGGGACTGGTGACCTCAGAAGTTAAGTCGCATAGTGCTCAGAGCCATTTTTTTGCAGTCAGGATGTGTGATCAGAAAACAGAAAATACCTCTCTCCCCCCCCCCCCCCCCTGCTCACCAGTATCACTGCAGCCGCACATGGCGTTGGTTGGGGTCAGTGGTCCAAACGCTACATGGCTTGTGGCTCGGAGTTGTCTTTGAAGTAACCGACTTGAAGCAGTTCGTTATGTCACTGCGGTACTAACCGCAGCTCAAATTGATACTGCAGATGCAGTTCGCCGATGTGAACACGATGGTCTTCCCTCTCGGTAGTGCCACTTGTTCGTCCGGATCTCAGTCTTATTGCGACCGTACATTCTCGTGATCACCACTGTCACATGTCATGTACAGTGCCTACATTCCTGTCAAGTCTTGATGCAACATCTCACAAGTGACTTTCAGTTTCTCGCAGCCTTACTATACGACCTCGTTCGAACTCAATGAAATGTTGATAATGGCGTCCTTGTCACCTTAAGGGCGTGCAAGAAAGTGCGACGGATATTCCATAAAAATTTTACGTACGTATCGTCTATGTCTTGCTAGTTTCAATACATACTACTGATGGTAGTGGTACAACTGTTCGAAACGCGTAGTGGGAACATCAATAACATTGTCTGGTTATAGTCAGCTGTATATTTCAATGAATCATCATCCTCTCTCCATTCAAGTAAAGAAAATCCATTTTAGATCGACATCAGTATTGTTTAACTTACCAATAACTGATATTTAACTATTTTATCATTAGGTAGAGTATCATTGGAATGGTAAAAAATTGGTTGCCCCAGTGCGCAAGCACAGATAAATCGTTAAGCCGTTACAGATGACGTGGCCATCGAGGGACATGTTCAACCACGCGCACCTCTACGAAAGCGTGTGGTACTAGCGATCAGCGAGACATTTATGTTTCAAGCGGTCCCTGTTCGATTTGTTATAATTACAGTGTGGCTGCTCACAGAGGTCGAGTGTGGGCTGTAATTATCGTATGACAGCAATACTTTGTAGTTATTGTAATGAGTTAATGCGGGAACAATTTACGGTGAAAAAAAAATAGTTGACCACTAGCTACAAATCTGGGGATGCGAATGCAAGAAAGACATAAAGTAATGATTCCATATGTAATGGATTAGGAGCGGAAACTGGGAAGAATATATCAAACAGTGAGAAAGGCGTAACGTCGATTTTACTATTAACCGCCACTGACACAATTTGTTCAATATTAGCACCGGAGACATCGACGAGATACTGCATCCGTAAACAGACGTTATCGAAAGACGCTCTCAGCAGTTTCAATGGAATGTGAGAAACGTGTTCTTGTACACTTCATTTCAGACCAGGTGGAGACTGGAAGATTCCCAGGTCAACGCACTCCTTTAGATATCCCCAGAGCCAAAAGTTACATGGATTCGGATCAGGTGACCCAGGCCATGCATATGGAAAACCTCTAGAGATAACATGTTCCCTGAGCGAGGGACACAAGGTGTTGCGCAATCTTGCATGGAAACAGTGGTTTCCGCATAGCTGCGTTCTTCCAAAGCAGTACCCGATAATGTTCAAACATCACGGCACACGCAACAGGCCCTTTGCGTGTATTCTCTTCAAACAAGAACGGACTGAAAATGAAGGTGCTCGCGAATCCACACCACACAGTCACATAGCGCGAGTGCAATGGCTCTTCGTCCACAGCTTGCCGTTTAAAGGTACCCCTAATTCGGCAGTTCTGCTGCTCCTTGTAGTGTATAATGCTCCTCGTCACATCACAGAAAATTGCCGGTCACATGACATCAACTACGATCGGTGCCAGAAACCGAAGGATAAAATAGACCGCAAAACCTTCCCTACTGTTGACCATTATATGGAGAATTCTCGTAACACTGCACGAGTACTAGAACTGCCGGCCAAGTATTGCATGGTCAGTTACAGCAACAGCAAACTCGTCAATAGCTTCTGCCGGGATAGGACACCTTCCTCTTTGAGATGCAACACCAAGCTGACCCTTGCTTTCTGCTTTCATTCTCATCTTCTGAGACGGCATGCTAAAACCGCAAGATAGGAATGGTTGTTCTATTTTGTGGAAAGGTGACAAAATAAGCAGCTGTCAGTTACACTCGAACATACAACCTTTCATTTGATGAAACATTACAAGAGCCAAGAAAAATTAAAAAAAAAAACAACATAACTATAGTTTGGGAACTTAATTAGCGGATGAATGCGCCGTACAATCTCATGCCTTAAGGGAAGACCACTTTAATTTAAAAACGTCTGAAAGACAATAACATGAAGCTCAACCAAAATAAGAAATTTAAAAGCCAAAGCCTTATCTTAAAACAGTTCCTTAATTAGACTAAAGGCCCAAAGAATCTGACACTTTAAGAGCAAAACAACTTAAATTCAACATCGGCTGAAGGCCCAACACTTAAGACTTAATAACATTAATTTTTAAAATGCCAAAGGCTTTATATAAAACAGTTCTGAAATTAGTCTGATCTGACACCTTAAGGGCAAAGAAACCTTAATCTAAAAATCGGTTAGAAGCCATACCAGTATAAACAACAAGAAGAAACAAGAAAAGACAGTACACCCAAGGACTCTCAGAAGTTCTGAGGGTCGGCTTGGAATTCAAACACTAACGCTCGCTTAGGTGAGACAGGCAGACAGCCCAACCATTGTCGATCCGACGCCAACCCAACCGACAGACAGACAGTCAACGGACCCACAGACAAGATAGCCTCCACTTCACCCGACCAGCACACAACAGAGAGTTCAGTGGAACAACGTAGAAGGTATTGGCGCCCACAACCAATTACACATTGAGCTGTCAAACTACACACCGCGCTGGACAGAGACAACACGATGAGGAAAATACACTCCCTATATTAACATCAACGGCCAGGGCAGGCAACCAGAACCTTAACGGCCACAAGGCAGAAGATTCCGCTGGTGCACTTCAATTCAAATAACCAAGTACAGTTAAACTCCTTTGGAGGGTGGCAAAAATTTGCCATCTTGCAAACACACGTTGTGGCTCGTAGGAATATCCCAACAGCCATCAACTAACTCCAAACGGCACAATGTGAACAGTCATGACTTGCTGATAGATAAGTCAAAACTCAACTTTCACGTCCAGGATCGGTGAGCCACGAACCTCATACCAATGGGAACAGCACCAGAAGTTCTGACACCGCAAAGAGGCCGCCAGCAGGCCTGGCCAAACCACACGCCGTGGACATTTCCTCACTGCTCCACGCCAACCGACCAACTGCCTGCACACAGCCCAGCCAGAAACTATAAGCGCCAGGCCAAAGATAGGCCAAGGTGCGAATATCGATACACACCACTGCTGCCGTCTGCGGAAAGAGAGGATAACAGCATAATAGCGATAACCGCGGGAGACTAAACACAGAATAGCAACGAAGATTTATTCCAATGCATAGCATGGGCCAGCCACGGCTCATTTTCTTTAAACCACTTAACGACACTGGGACTCTCCTGAGGCATTTCAATTGGCGATACTCTCTTAATTTAGCACTTAACTGCTGCTGTCCACATATAACCGTTTCACTTACAGTTAACTGTAATGACGTGACGGAGTGGCACAAAGGGACAATTGTGTTAGGCTATGCCCATGGCCGTGTTGTGTGTGAAGTTGCTGGATTTGTTGGTGTTTCATGGCAGGCTCTTCAGCTTCTCTACAAACAGTGGTGTAACACATGACCACGAAACATAACGTCATAATTGTGGTCGGAAAGAGATCCTGACTGAGAGGGACCGGAGACGCGTTTCATGGCTTGTGAATCAAAAACACTGCCAAAACCGACTGGAATTGCTGCAGGCAGTGAATGAAGGTCCATCCCAACCTGTTAGCAAGACAACATTAACACGGAAACGACATACAACGAACTTCTGTACTTTGTCATCTCGCTAGAGACCACTGTTTCCCCTGTTTTTCCAGACGACGGCAGCAAAGTTAATCGGGCTGGAAGAATATGTGACTCGTTTTCTGAACACTCATGTATCCGATTATATCTGGATTGGCCCGTAAAATCAGCTGACTTGAACACACAGAAAATCTGCGGGACATGTGGGAACAGCAGGTAAAACGCCAACATCACAATTCCCACAATTTGGAGGAATTATGAGATCAAATGCTCCGCGAGTGGCTTAACTTGCATGAGAAGTACCTACACATCCATCTGGACTCAAGTCCTAATCGAACTCACTCGGTTTTCAAGTCCCGCGGCGGAATTACGCAGTATTAAAGGACGCATTTAATGATTTCTCTAAGTGGGTTCAAATGCCTCTGAGCACTATGGAACTTAACATCTGAGGTCATCAGTCACCTAGACTTAGAACTACTTAAACTTAACCAACCTGATGACACCACACACATCCATGCCCGTGGCAGGATTCGAACCGGCGACCGCAGCAGCAGCGCGGTTCCGGACTGAAGCGCGTAGAGCCGCTCGGTCACAGCGGCCGGTTCTCTAAGTGAGGCTAATTTTTGTGCGGTGAGTACATATTTAGTAAACCGTTAGAGCGGTCATATATGCGTGTGCGTTTCTTTGTGTTGATGACGTTGTAGTGCTACATCTTCTTCACCTTTGTAAGGGTATGCATATAGTCTTCGAAAATATAGAAAGTCTTAACTAGCTAAAACTCGTAACTTTGATTTACGTACCTTTTTTTGAGAGAACTTGCTTCCCATTCCTAACTTTCGTGTGTCTGTGTTGAATGTGAATCTGAATAATGCTAGTGGTGTGATTACGTAAGAGCTATCTGATACAAAGTATCACCAAATTCACATGACATACCGTAACTGTATTGCAATTAACTTTTCCTTATACAATTAAAAATTCTAACACTCAATAATAAATAACCGATCTTCTGAAATTTTGTATTGGCAGTCTCGTGAATAGTACTACAATGTGTGACGACACAGAGCTTGTCTTACAGTACCAGAACAAAAAATTAAAAGATTAAAAACTTGACCTAAAATACCAAATCGAATTTTGAGAGACTAAATGTCCAAAATGCTTTTATTTATATAACCAGTTAATTTGTGTATGCAAACCGACTAAATAGAACAATAAGTGCAATATGGGGTGGAGCGTCACCCTGAGTAAGCCGGACCCTGCAGCAGGTGTTTTATTAGCCAGGCTAGGGATGATGCGATTGTGTAACGTATCGGGGTACCTCGTACCCATCACGCTGACAGTCTGAAAAGCTGTACTCCGCATTTACTAGAAGAAAAAGGGTCCAATCACTACTGATGTGATAACTCCACACCATACTGTGACTTTATCGTCATGCAATGGTATTACCATGACTGTGCTAGGATTTTCGGTAGACCAAGTTTTGTAGTTACGGTTGCTCTCACGCTGCGTCACTAACGTGTTACTTTCCAGCACTAGCTGTTGGTTGTATTTTGGTTTCAATAAAACTCCAAGTCGTTTCAAGTTTTACCTCCCTGCCTACATTATTCCGTGCGTTAGTGTGTTTCCAGATGTTAATGGACTTTAGGGTAGATTGAGGTAGGAGGAAGGCTAGCGGTGAACAGATTGAGCAGATAAATCCATTTTACATTGAATAATTTTTAGGTTAGATTGAATCAGATTAAAGAAGCGTTTCATTTCGAAGCAGTGACCATTCTGAGTGCTTGATACTATCACTCCAGGGTACTAGTCTGCCGTCAGGTTAACCTTTAGCCACCTGCTTCTAATAGACAGTGATATGATAGCTTTGAGATTACGTGACATTATCAGATGCTATAAGCGGCACTCCGGTAGACACAAAAGGTCTTAGAGTTTATCAAAACTTGTTGGAACTGTGTTATATTGCTTCGCCAAGGCTAGGTCAGTAGTTAGTATTGGTTTTAAAACCTCGTTTCTTTTCGACGTAACGTGATATTGTTTTTACTGCTTAGCGTGAACATAAGCTTAAGGATAGGCATAAGCATAAGGAAGCAAGTGACGTTGGCTGGTGACTGGAAATTAAGAACGAGCTGTTATTCCGCTTATGCGCAGTTTCTCTCTGCTGTGCACGACGGAGCTAAATTTGTCACTGCGGGACGTTACTGTTGCCACGAGTAATTTATAGCATCAGAGCCGGCGCTCTTCCGTTTACAGACTGAAGTGGCGTTTAGTACCCATTAAAAATGTTTTATTACAGACATTAGAGCGCAGATTTCAACCAGTATCATTTGCTGAAGTAAAGAACCTTTAAAAGTGGATTTCTTTCCATAAATCGATGTCGAATATCCAGAAACTGTGATTAAAACTGTCCTAACTACTACTTTACCTATCTGGCTGTTTGACTTTCACGACTGTTATTGTTTGGTTTACATATTTCTATGAAATGTTGTGGAGTTAGTAAATCCTTGAAGTGCTCAAGGATAGCTCCGACAATAATTAACGCGTGGGAGCGAAATCAGTATTCTTCCCACGTTTTATGTAATGTTCTGTAAAGAAGAGTTCCTTATAGTGTGTCCGGAATCGTGCTGCTTCCACGGTGGCAGGCTCGAATGTGATGTGTATGATGTCCTTAGGTTAGTTAGGTTTAAGTAATTGTAAGTCTAGGGGACTGATGACGTCAGGTGTTAAGTCCCATTGTGCTTAGAGCCATTTGAACCATTTGAACCTCATAACCTTATAATGTCACCGATACTAAATACTGAACTACATGACGCCGCCATTGCGTCATATTCCTGACCAAAACGAAATAAACGCCCCTTAGGCAGGTTCGGCATAACACGAGATCCTTCAGATTCAAGTAGACAAATCTGTGAAATAATCCTATGCTTAACTTTCGTTTTATGCTTAACTGAAGTGAGCAAGGTAACACATTCATCCAATCGTTCACTTTTACAAAGCCGCGAAAACAAATAAATACGTACGTAGAAGTAAATGCACGATTGCTATAATAGTCTACTGTAAAAATAATCACTTAAAAGCTAACTGTTCGTTAGTGTACCTGAATATACGGACGGTTATGTTTTTGAGTGGCTGTTAAAGAATAAGAGAGAAGAAATTCTTCGCTGATGTGTGGCAGCAGATTGGTGTAGCAAAAAATGTTGACAATAATAACTGTCGGTTGTATTCAACGGAATGAACTCTATCCAGAGATTTTTATTGTAATACAAATTAGCACATAAGTGGTGTAAATGAGACACTGTGGTAAAGGAATGGTTAGTATCACAGTCTATGCACAAACTCTGCAGCTCTGTCACATTATATGGTTGCAAATTTCTTATTGTGGGAGAGACTTACGGGCTGCTACAGTGACTAATATTACTTGTAACACTGAAAATAAATTCTTTATTTTTTAAGGGTACACATCACAGTCCTTTCAATTTAATACAATTCAACAAAACTGCTTGACGAACGTTTGATTCTCTGTTGAAAACAAAGAGGAGCTGAGTTCAATGATAGATTCACTTCTCTAACGTGGTGCAACGTTGCCTGGGAACAAGGGATCACATCATGTCTCGTTAAGTCGTGATTAGCGTTCTGAAATACTGTTTGGTTTGGCAGGCTCTGTGCCATGTATTATTCAGCGGCGTCGCATACACGAAAACTTTTAACATTTTCACGGCAAACTAAGTACTGTGTGTTTTTATGCGTAAATCTGTAAACAGACCTTCTCATTTGATGAAGTATAGCTCCAAAGGCGAAAAGACTTTTTCGTAACTTCCGTCACTCGTTTTTTAAGCCGCGCCTTGTCACGGTTCGCGCAGCTTCCCTCGTCGGAGGTTCAAGTCCTCCCTCGGGCATGGGGTTGTGCGTTGCCCTTAGCGAAAGTTATTTCAAGTTATTTCAAGTTAGATTAAGTAGTGTGTAAGCTTAGGGACCGATGACCTCAGCAGTTTGGTCCCAGAAGACCATTTCACAAACCTGTCATTTTTCAAAGGCAGGTTTTCAATCTTGTATCTCTTACCTCACGATTTTCACTGTGCAAGTGCCCTTGAGTCACTTTGATTGTAACTATAAAGAGCGAAAATGAAAAAAAGAACTGTGGAATGCGTTGCTATTAAAATTTTATTTTCGTTTTTCGTATGACGAATACCTCACTATGAATTTATCTATAGTTTCATCCTTTAGAAGCAGTTGAAATTTGTTCAGAAGTCTTTGAACCTTCCACAAACTGTATAAAGTAGTCAATGAGTAAAAGAAGAGCAGTATCTAGTATCCTCGATTCCAAAACATGACTGAATACAGTTGCATAGAATTTTTCTGAAGTTGCTTACATTCTCTCTCTCTCTCTCTCTCTCTCTCTCTCTCTCACACACACACACACACACACACACACACACACACACACAAACACAAACACAAAAAGCATCTGAAGACAATGGTATATTCAATTGTCTATCCTGGTGCAACGTCGCCAAGGAACAAGGCATCACATCATGTGAAAGAGAGAGATGAATGGGACAGTGTGGATGAAGTAACTTAACGATTAGTTATTTCACATCATGCAGCCATATCTTGAACAGCGGAAGCTTACAGCCTGCACTACAATTTTAAAATTTTTCAATTATTTGTACACAGCTATTTTTAATGGTAGTTTCATTCTTTCTTCACTTGACAGAATTGTTTATCAAAATATTTGCACAGAAAATCAGTTGCATGTTATAACCGGATCAACAGAGTGCCTATTGTGGCAAGGAAACCCAGGAAAAAGGTATCTATGGATTTAATGGGATGATGTCTTCACAAGTACACTACTTTCATTTGCCTATTTTAAAAACATTTTTTTCTCATTCAGAATTTTCAGAAGTGTCAAGTAGACGCATGTTACACATGCCACTACATCATCTGCAGGCTGGCTCAGACGGTTCTGCGCCCGTGTAGCTGCAGATACCTGGACTAGCGCTGTAGGGTATTGGGGTTTCGGGTACCGCTAAATAGGTCAGGAGTTCCGCTAAATAGATCAGTAGTCCATTACACACAGCAGGCGGCTACATGGGTAGAGGGAGTTGTGTGGCGTGGAATAGGAGGTGTTTTTGGTTTGAGGATCTCGAGGATAGGCTTCAGTCTCAAAGGGTGCAGGTCAAATACAGGAAGAACGTAGACCTAAAAACCATTGGTATAGTAGTTGTAAATTGTCATAGCTTTGTTGGGAAAGTAGCAGAGCTCCAGGCGACAATAGAAAGCTCTGATGTTCAAACCGTCATAGGCAGTGAAAGCTGGATAGAGCTGGAGGCATGTTCAGCTGGAGGTACGTTTAGCCTAAATTTTTGCGAAAAACCTGGTGTTCTGAAAGTATAGGCTAAGTACAGTTTGGGTGGCATGCTTCTTGCTGTTAGTATTAGTTATCTTTTACCGAAACTGAAGTAGATACTTGCTGTGAGTTAGTATGGGTAAGGGTCATTCTTACCAATTGGCTCCGAACTGAGATGATACAGCCGGCCGGAGTGGCCGTGGGGTTCTA
Organism: Schistocerca serialis cubense; assembly: GCF_023864345.2. Classification (NCBI taxonomy): domain Eukaryota; kingdom Metazoa; phylum Arthropoda; class Insecta; order Orthoptera; family Acrididae; genus Schistocerca; species Schistocerca serialis. The sequence goes on along the minus strand of NC_064638.1, from coordinate 1,222,164,650 downwards.
GGCGCTACAGTCTGGAACCGAGAGACCGCTACGGTCGCAGGTTCGAATCCTGCCTAGGGCATGGATGTGTGTGATGTCCTTAGGTTAGTTACATTTAATTAGCTCTAAGTTCTAGGCGACTGATGACCTCAGAAAGTTAAGTTGCATAGTGCTCAGAGCCATTTGAACCATTTTTTTTAGATGATTCAGTTGCTGAAATTTTCAAAGGAAACTTGGGTCAAATCATACAATTATAGTTGCTAGTGACTTGAATTTACCCCCGATATGTTGGTGAAAATGCATGTTTAAGTCCGGAGATACGCACAAAACATCATCCGAAATTGGGCTAAACGCATTCTCTGAAAATTATTTTAAACTATTAGTTCATGAGCCCACTCGAAAAGTTAAGTTTCCGCAAACACACTTGACCCCCTGGCAATAAATAAGAATGAGCTAACCAGGTGCATCAAAAGGGATAGAGGGATTAATGAATACACCCTCGTAGCTGGACTGAATACCTTAATACCGAAATCACCAAAATTAAACGAAAAGTATACCTATTCAGAAAAACAGTTAAAAATTCACTTGACACCTTCCTGAGAGACAACTACACTCCTTTCCCAAATAATACTGTAATTTTAAACCAGATGTGGCTTGAATTCAAAGAAATATTATTGACAGCAATTGAAAGATTTACACGAAATAAATTAACAAACGACGGAGCTGATCCCCATGGTACACAAAATACGTCATAACATTGTTGCAGAATCAACGAGAAAAGCATACCAAATTTAAATGAACGCAAAACCCTCAGGATTGGCGAACTGTTTCAGAAACTTGAAATTTAGCACGGATGTCAATAGGAGACGCATGTAATATTTTTCACAACAAAATTTTGTCTCAAAACGTGGCAGAAAATCCGGAGAGATTCTGGTAGCATTTAAAAAGCGCTAGCGGCAAGACAAAATCAAGGCCTTCCCAGCGTGACAGCAATGGAAATACTATCAACAACAGCGCTTTTAAAGCAGAGTTATTAAATACAGCCTTCCGAAATTTCTTCGCCAAAGACGACGAAGTAAATATTCAAGAATTCGAATGTAGAACAGCTGCCAACATGAGTAACTTAGAACCACTTGTTCTCGGAGTAACGAAACATCTTGAATCCCTTATTAAAAGGAAGTCTTCTGGTCCATACTGTAAACCAGTGAGTTCCATTCTTCACAATCAAATACAACAGAAAGCTCGTCGAAAGATCCGTAACTAAAGATGGAAATTAGCACAGGTCACACCACAATTCAAGAAAGGCAGTATGAGTAATCCACTAAATTAATGGCTCATATCATTAACGTCGATATGCAGCAGGCTTTTGGAAAATATATAAAGTATGATCATTTTGAATTACCTCGAAGAGAACCGCCTATTGACAAAGAGTCAACACAGATTTAGAAAACATCGATCTTGTGAAACACAACTAGCTCTCGCACAAAGTGCTGAATATTTAACTGGAGGAAAAGCTGTCGCGTAATCGTTAAGGACCTGCAATATGCCTAAGACTTGCTCCATAGAACTGTCGTGGATATCTGACCTTTTCAGTCAACTGCAGATTTGAGAGGCGGACGAGTCGTCAATAAGCAATTACAATGAGACGGGTTGCGTGATACACATGTTCGAATAGTTCTGAGAGGTCATTTTCCAGATACCCTAAGACTGCAAATTATTCGCGTAATGAGCTTGTAAGATTTAGCAGATGGATTATTGTCTAATTTCTCTGTTGCTGGTATCCTTGTGACATCAGTTTATTCGTTCTAATTAATTTTGTAGTATGTCCTTGTGAGGACTTAAGCGCTACAGTGAATGCCAGTGACTGTCATTTACGGCCATTCTGTGAAATGTAAAGGATATACAGTGATCAAATCCGAAGTTTGGACCAAAATTGTGGCATGCTCAGAAGACTCGGTCGAAGAAAGGAGCTGTGTTTCTGAGATGACAAAAGACGTAAGTAAGTATTCACCAGTCGTCAGTAAAGGGATAGCTGGCAGGGTTCACGCTAATACGAGTCGTTCTCTTCGGGAAATCTTCAATTTTAGACAAATTCTAATAATGTGAGCAATTTGATATTCGCTGAATGTCCGTGAAAGTGGCTAGACAAGTTACAATGTATATGGTGATGGATGGGGAAGAGAGGCTACCTCTAAAATTGCATGGAGAGGCTAATATATATATATATGTACGTCGAAGTAGGTACATTCAAATATCCACTGATAATCCTGAGCATCACGACCACCGACCGACTATTGACATAAATCCGTCCAGGCGATAGCAGCGTTATTTGGCAAGGCTGACTGCTAGTTAGACGCACGCATGGTGCATGTATTGCTAATGAGCGAGCTGTCCGTGTGTAGAATGAGGAAGACGCGCGATCTATCCGAGTTTGACCGGGGGTCGGCCGATGTGGCCGAACGGTTCTAGGCGCTTCCGTCTGGAACTGCGCGACAGCTACGGTCGCAGGTTGGAATCCTGCCTCGGGCATGGATGTGTGTGATGTCCTTAGGTTTAGAGGTTTAAGTAGTCCTAAGTTCTAGGGGACTGATGACCTCAGATGTTAGTCCCACAGTGCTGAGAGCCATTTGAACCATTTGACCGGGGGCAGGTTGTGATGCCCCGGAGGCTTGGCACGTGCATTTCGGAAACTGGGCCACATATGGGTGTTCGAAGAGTGCTGGGGTGAGTGTCTTCAACACGTGGTGAAACCACGTCCAAACGTCGAGGGGATAGACGGCCACACGTTACAGATGCCGGGCGTCGCAGGCTTGCCAGAGTGGTATAAAGGGGCAGGCGGCGAACTGTGGCGGGACTATCATCAGACATTCGTGCTGGACAAGTACAAGTGTGTCTGAAGACACAGAGCTCCGAACATCCCTAGCGATGGGCCTCCACAGCCGACGACCCATGCACGTGCCAGTGTTAACACCATGCCATCGGCAAACGCGACTGAACTGAGTTTGTGACCGTTAGCACTTGAAATTGATGCAGTGGCAGAGTGTTGCTTGGTCTGATGAATCGCGATACCTTCTTCATCACTCCGATGGTAGGGCACCATCTTCCAGGCGCACACTTTCTTTACACCTGTACTGCAAGATCGAGACAAGCTGGCGGTGGCTCCATTAGGTTCTAGGGAACATTCAAGCAGCAATCTGTGGATCCAGAGGAGCTCGTGCAAGGCACCAGACGGCCAAGGAGTATCGTATACTAGTTGAAGATCACGTACACAGTTCATGACTATCATGTTTCACGACGGAAGTGGCAATTTCGAACAAGATAACCCGTATCGTCACGAGGCCAGGAGTGTGATTGAGTGGTTCGACGAACACAGTGCCGAGCTCCAAATGATGTGCTGGTTCCCCAACTTCGCAGAAATAAACTCGATCGAACACATATGGGACGTGTTTGAATGTGGCATCACAGTTCATAGCCCCCTCTCCAGGAATTTATGTGACTTAGGTGACAGGTTGGGCAGATGTGGTGCCAATTCCCTCGAACGACTTACCAGGACTTCACTGCTTCCATGCCACGACGCGTTGCCGCCGACTTCTGTGCCAAAGGTGGACATACTGGCTATTAGGTAGGTGGTCATAATATTCTGGCTGATCAGCATGTTAGTCACCCTCCTGGAAGAGCATGCATTTCAGTTTGCACTTCTACAGATGGTATGAAGTGCTCGGCTGTCATCTGACCCTCCAATACCGACGTAAGTTATGGAGTGAAGTGGCGTGTATTTTCCATTCTGTTGTATGGAATCGGTGCGGTAACATAAGCGGTTGAGGGGGGGGGGGGGAGGGGTTACAAAATAACACGATGAAGCTAACGTATTTGGGCGTGTGCATGATCAATCAGTGAATGAAGTTGCCTGGTTTGTTGGTATGTCCATACGGACTGTGATAAGGGTCTATAAGGATTAGTTCACTACTCGCAGTCACGTAACACAGTGTAAGAACATTGGTCGTAAGAATCACAGTCGCATAACACAGCATAAGCGCAATGGTCGTCAGAAGATGCCAGCCGATATGGACCCGAGAGGGACAATGGGCTTCAAATTCAATAAGAGTATCTTCTGTTGATGACTGCAGTCCACCTTAGTTTACGACTTAACACTGCAGAGCGAACTGCATGTTATGGACTATTGCTGTCTGGTACCGCGAAGTAATTCCTCTCCCTAGCAAGCAAAGTAACACAGTAAGACATAGCAAGGAGAACGTAACAAGCTGATTAGCATGGGCAAAGAGAGCATTTTGAGACTGAAAGAAGGCTACTAGTATCAAACATAAGCCTTCATTTGAGGAGTAAATTGCTAAGAATGTGCGATTGTCGCTAAGAATTTTATGAAAGTTGATCAAGGACTTTGGCAAAACTGGAAAAAAGAGAATCGAACGATCTGAGGTACTTTTGCTACAGAAGGATGTCGACATATAGTTGAAGAGATAAGAGAAGAAATTAAGAACAGGCGAGGGGATGACTTGCGGAAATAATTGACATGAAGAAGGGTCAGGATCGCAGTACATATAACAAGACTTCAAAGAATAACGTCACTGATGCTTGAGGGAACGATACAAGGTAAAGAACTGAAGGGGAAGTCAGCGATTAGAATATATCCGACAAGTAATAGATGACATTGGGTGCAGGTGTTACTATGAGCTGAAGAGATTAACACAGTGCGGAGTTACACGGTATTGGCTTGATGTCTGCTGAGGAGACTAATTTTTCGTCTGTTGTGTTTATAAACGCTACATACTGCTAGCCAAAATAACTGTATATGGTGTACAGCTGTATGTAAAGTATTCATTAAAAGGAAATAATTTTCCGAAAACAATATTTGCATGTGCTCTACATACACTTCAGTGGAGGTCCGAATTATGAGAGCAGGGCAGAATTTCACTGAGGCCGCACCGGGAACATACTGGGCTAGATTCTGGGCGGACAGGACGGAGTAATATCTTGAAAAATGGATGCGTCAATCGCGTGAATTACTCAGGCGTGTGCGGACTCCGCAGACCTAGCGTGCCATTGCTAATTGCCGGAATGAAATTCTCATGCCTGCCGCTGCGAGAATACATCGCCGGGGCATCAGAAATGCCGTCTATGGCATGGAATCCAAATCGCAGCAGCGATGGGTATCACAACATTAGCTGTCCAATATTTGATTCAAATATAAGTAACAACATAAATGCAAAACATTTCACAAAGGCTTCACTATTCCGATATATATTTGTAGTCCTAAGTATGATATCTGCAGCTCTCTGACGTTTCCCGAAACGGGACAGAAATGGACATAGATCGCTTGTATTACTGTAAAATTGTTTCTAAATACAGAAAACATGTATCAGTTGTGCCAGTTAATCTTCAACGTGACAAAAATTAGCACTGTAGACAAGAGACCAATAAAGATAAGAGTCAAATATCCATCAGTGACAAAGAAAACGATGTAACCAGGAGCCACCATATTACTAGATACGGCGATGGTAGATACCAGGCTGAAATTAAAAAGGAGACTCCTTAGAAAATTTATTTTATTGACGCCACTTACAAACCTCTCTTCCACTGATCAAATACCGGTAGTCAGGATTGAATATTACCTACTTGCGTTAGTGACGTAATCATAAAGAAGAATTGTAACAGTTTTTTAAAAGTGATACAATGGAAAGGTGTGACTTTCGCAAATGTATTACATCCCAAAGGAACGTAAATATATATGTCATACCAGAGCCAAGGTAGCCCCTGAGGGCCGGCAACCCACTTAACACCACAGAGGACGAGGCTGTCTTTGCCCAAAGGAGTACTCAAAAGCACCATGGTAAACACCGGCTATTTACACACAAGATGATGGAAACAGACCATCTGAGTACTACTTCCTGCAGGGGGAGCTCGAGCCACGGCCTGCAGGATGTATCACAACGCCGAAAACTGATTGGCTGGAGACAGCTACTTAGGGGCTGGAACCAGGCCCGAAGTTCTCCCTGACCCCTTCCACGTCTTCGCTGTTGTGTCCCCCCTCCCCTCCATCTCTACACCCTACATCTCCTTTCCCAAGGTGGCTTCCATCAACTCCCCCTCCCGGATGATGCCCTCTCTTCCTCCATTTATCCCTCCTATCAACACTGATACTCACTCCCCCTCCTTTCCTCTGGCCTTTTCCTGGGCTCCCTCTGCCCCCCTTCCATCCTCTTTTTTCCCCACCTCCCCTCTCTCTGCCTCCTTCTCTTCCCCGAGACCTTTTGCATTTCCCTCCTCTGCCTCTTCTCGTTCCCTCTCGCGTCTGCCCTGCCCCTCTCCCCCTTTATGAATCCTCTCCGTCCTTGGTCCCACCCCTTTTCTTTTTTTCCTTCCTCCCTACTTGTTCTTCGCCCTCCTCCAGGTGGCCCCCCCATCGGCCTTTGGCTCGGGAGTGTCATCTTTGTGCCGCCATTTTCGTGCAGTGTTTTACAGTGAGTGTTTTACAGTGAGTGTCCCGTGTTGTATTTTTGGGAAGTGTTGCGAACAGCCGTCATACTGTCGCTGGGTGTGCTTTTTATCTCTTGCGAACAGAAACCAGACTGTCGCCATGTTTTTTAATTGTGTGTATACTCTGTTACTTGTCTGAATCCTGTGTCTTTTATTAACATTGCCGACCCCTTTTGCTTTCTGTTTAAACTTTCCGCTTTTTTCCGCCATTTTACACTTTCAGTCACCGACTTATCGCCTGTTTTTCTTGTTTCTTTTCTTCTTCTGTTTTTTTTTTTAAAAAGTCTGTAGGCCGTAGAGCAGCGTACTAAGCTGCTGCCAGCCCGCCCCCTTCGGGGGGAATTGAAAATCAATAAAGAAAAAAAAAAAGCCCAAAGTTCAGTTCACGCTGGATGCCGACCTCGTGTACTGCAGTCGTCGAAGATTACGACTTCGTCGCGGAATTGGACTGTTACTAGTGTGTGAGTGTGTTACCACGAACCTTTGTGGAAAATAAGAAGTGATTATTTTTATTTTTATTTTTTATTTTTTGCCTGAATTAGGAGACTTGTTATTCTTACCTTTCGTTTGTATGTTCAGTTACCAAACTTGTGAACTTACATCAATAAAAGTTGTGTTGTGAAAAAATTTTCCGCTGAAGTCCGATGCTAGAGCCACCTTGGCGCACACAAGCGAGGCAAATATGAGTCGCTCCAGCCGGAAGGTTACTCATAAGCTTATGTCTGCACTATGGTTTTGCAGATAAGTTTTTTACCACTACGTCATGCACTTTACTTCCATCTGCTGTCAGTTTGCTACATTTGCTGCGATCGTCAGCGAGTTGCTCCCACTTGTCACAGTCAACATTAAATGCGCACATATCATGCTTGACGCAGTCCCTAACGCTTAGTGAAGGTCTTCCACGAGGTCTCTTTGCTCCTGCTATTTCACTGAGTTATGAACGCCGTGGCAGACGGGAGTTACCATTGCAGGCGACGTTGCTTGAACGTGGCAGTGATACGCTGTTGTTTTGCAGTTTTCAGAACCATACCATTTGTCCCATGACCCTTCCATGATATTCCCAAGATGCTCCGTAAGCACCGCAGGTGTAAAGCGTTGAGCTTTTGTTGATGTGTGGCATACGGCGTCCAAGTCTCAGCTCCATACAGGAGAGTACTCAGCACACATGACTGATAAACAAGTATTTTAGTCGACTATGTGAGATGTTTGTTGTCCCATGCTCGTGTTCGGAACTTTCCGAAAGTGCCGGCAGCCTTTCCTATTCTTGCATCTATCCTGTCATCCAGGGAGAGATCTTCTGTCATTATTGAACCAAGATAGCAGAATTTATCGACTACCTTCAACAAAGAGCCGTCCAGTTTGATGACAGGCGGATCTGTGTATCTTTGTGACATTACAACCGTCTTCTTTACGTTTATAGACATGGAGAAGAGCTTGCATGCAGTAGAGAATTTATCCACAAGCTCTAGCAGATCGTCTTGAGTATGCGCTACAAATGCAGCACCATCACCAAATAAAAGGCTATTTACAAGCAAGTCCTCTCGGAAGCGCTTGGGATATGAGTAGAGAAATGTTGTAGAGCTTCCCATCAGCTCCGGTGTAAAGATGAATGCCCAGGTTAGTTTCACCGCAACCGACTTTCAGGAGTGCTGAGAAAAAAGTATTTAACCGAGTGGGAGCCCATACGCAGCCTTGACGAACCCGTCTTTTCACATCAAACGGGTCAGACGTGATTCCGTCGAAAACCACAGCACCTTCCACATCTTCGTGAAAAGTCTTAATCAGTTTTAAGAGCTTTGGAGGACACCCTATCTTCAAAAGTACTGCATACAGTCCTCCTCTGCCAACTGTGTCGATAGCCTTGTTTATGTCGATAAAGACAATGAACAGAGGAGCTATCTGCCCGCGGCACTTTTCCTGAATTTGCCGGAGTGTGAAGATCATATCAACTGTAGATCGTTGGGGACGATACCCACGTTGTGCCTCAGGGTATATGCGCTCGGCAAGCTTCTGAAGTCTGCCCAACACCACACGGCAAATGTTTTTCCAGGTTTAGTCACAAGTCAGATTCCACGGTGACAGTTGCAATCGCGGCGGTCACCTTTACCTTTGTATAAAGTAACAATACTGGCATCGCGCATGTCTTGCGGCACAGTACCGTCAGCCCAAAATTTGACTAAGAGGTTGAAAAGCAGCGGAAAAACTGGTACACCTGCCTAATATCGTGTAGACCCCCTGCGATCACACAGAAGTACCGCAACACCACGTGCCATGAACTCGACCAATGTCTGAAGCAGTGATGGAGGAAATTGGCACGATGAATCCTGCAGGGATATCCATATATTAGTGGTGGGGGGGGATATCTTCTGAACAACAGCACGTTGCATGGCATACTAGATATGCTCAGTGTTCGTGTCAGGGGAGTTTGGTGCTCAGCGAAAGTATTTAAACATTGAAGAGTGTTTTTGGAGCCACTCTGTAGCAACTCTGACATGGAGTTTCTTGCATTGCCCTGCTGGAATTGTTCAAGTCCGTCGGAATGCACAATGGACATGAATGGACGCAGTAAATAAAACAGGATGCTTCTGTATGTGTCACCTGTCAGGGTCGTATCTAGACATATCAGTGGTCCCATATAACTGCACACGCCCCACACCATTACGGAGCCTCCGCCAGCTTGAACAGCCCCCTTCAGTCGTCGTTGGTCTCTTTCTTGCAGAATTTTTTGTGGCCGCAGCGGTATCGGAAATCTCATGTTTTACTGGGTTCCTGATCTTCACGGTACACTCTGAAATGGTCGTAAGGGAAAATCCCCACTTCATCGCTACCTCGGATATGCTGTTGTTCCATCGCCCTTGCGCCGACTATAACCCCACGTTCGAAGTCGCTTAAAATCTTGATAACGTGCCATTATAGCAGCAGTAATCGTACTAACAGCAGTGCCAGACTCTTGTTGTCTTATATAGGCGTTACCGACCACAACGCCATATTCTGCCTGTTTACATGTCTCTATATTTGAATACGCATGCCTATAGCGGTTTCCTTGGCGCTTCATTGTATAAAAATATCTCTGTTACCGGCTTTAGCAATTGGTTACCATCTTCAGACGTACTTAATCCACTAAAACGCATCGTACAGATGTATCAACGAAAATAGTTAGGTACTTGGAGCGTCATTAGTCATTTAACACCTTCCAATGAATGTACATCATATCGTGAGTCGGTAAAAGAGACTACCTATCTAAGTGATAAGTGACGTGTGAATTATTATACGAGAGTTATAGGGTGTGGTTCTTCATTATGAAAGGGTCCACACAAATGCTAAGCGAACTCCAGTGGAACACGCAAGAATAAAATGCTGTACTTTACTGAACTGTTTGCTCTTTATGTTTCTGAGAGTTAACGTACAGAAGAGTGAAGGGATTATTTAATGTTACTCACAGCTCGCATGATGGGTGAAAGGTTCCAAATCTAGAAGATTCCACCCAGTAGCATATTAGATCTGACCACATGGACAGAAATATTTTTCTTCTTCTGATATTATATGAATACCCACTTAAACGTCTCACAGAGCAGCATTCAAAGGTAACATGAAGAACTCGGATCTCCCAAAACGCTTATCTATAAGTGTAATAAGCAATCCTTTAGTTCACGGATGTTCAGCTACACACCTAAGTTCTCTGCGTGGCTGACTCGATTTCGAATGATCCTAGTTCGATTTCCGGTACCACCGAAGATTTTTTTTGGTAGTAGAACTAGAACGCGATCCATTGAGCCTCTTGAGGGCAACTGGCGTGCTACCTGTTCGATTCGAGGGGCACCAGGTCTGCTAATCCGACAACGGCTGTATCCATACGACGCCATTGGCTGATGTATGATAGGCGATCGGTCGTGCACTTCTATAGCAAGAATGGCGGTGCTTATCATTTACAGTTGATAAAAACACCCATTTCAAATTGTGATGGAGGTATTTAGGCGTCACTTCAAGGAGTGAAACTACTCTAACATCAACGACAAAGTTTGGCACTTCGATGCACATTCAGTTCACAGATAGACATTATTCGGCTATTTAGTAAGCTGTACTCTCACTGTTCGTAATATCAGGAAACGTCTCATACATGTCAAGCTTTTTGAGACATGAGGATTCCGATGGTTGTGTCAAAGGGCCATCTCACCTCTTGCAACATAATCCTATACAGGAAAGGTGTCACAGACTGAAACGTACAGGATGAATTCTTATACTTTCGGGTCCTCCGAGTAGTTTGAACACCTCTAGAAGACAAGACTAGAGACTGGTCCACGGTCGTGGTGCAAAGGCAAGGTTCACAAGACCGTGTAATTAAGGAGTCAGTCAAAATAAATATGTCCGAAAACCAAGGCGGCGGATTCAGTTTGAAGATAACATGGGGTAAAGCGCTCAGTATATCGACATGTCGCGCGCCGTCTCTTAATCAGCTATGGAAATCGGTGAGAGGACGTGCGTTTCACGGAATGACTGAGTAGGTACTCAAAAGCCAGGGAGTATCAACTGGCTGTAGATGGCGCTGGGCTGTAAATAGTGGCGAGAAAGCAATAATACTACATAGTCTGCTTTGAGCCCACACAGCGAGTACGCGTAATAAAGCTCGTAGCACTTGAAAAAGGTCTGATTCGTCTTCGAAATAATGCGGGTAAAAATGGAATCTACAACTCGTTTGAACACCATGAAGCCCACCATTAATTGGACATGCCTGAGATATCAGGCCAGTTTGCTCTTCCCGAACGAAAAATTCAGCGACCTCCAAATGTAATTTTAAGAAGGTCTATCACTGTTTGTGAATAAAGCCTCCTCGATCACTTACATTTCTTTATTTATATGTTTTTTATTTCGTTGACATTTGCCCTGGGCATCGTTCGACTCCGAGCTAAGTCAACAATCTTCTGTCATTACTTGGCAGATCATGACAGTAATGTTGCACAAGAAAGACTTTTGTATTGCTCTGCAAAGTTGTATTTATCACGTCGCGAACCGGCTTTCGGATTCTTAGGCCATCGTCAGGTGACATATGAATGCCGCCAAACCAGATGCAATAGTATGTGACTTACATAGTTATTTATCTATATATGGAAGATAGCAAAGATACAAAATTATGACTTGTAGTGTGTTTAGATTTAATTGAAAACGAAAAATTAAACTGTGTTTTATTTGTAGTTATCTTTAACGATCTTAATCAAAATCAAGTTTTTAGCTAAATGTAGCTGTTTCGGCGTGACATAAAAATGTAATATATTCCTTCTTAGACGCTCTACGTATCATCGCGTTTGTATCTTCCGTCTAAATAAGATCTGTGTAGGTCGCATGTCTTTTTATCTGTGCTTGCGTCTTCAGTTACCACCTGACAAGGGCGTAGGAAGACCAATTCAAATAACTAATGATGAGTTGGCTTTTGACAAGACTCCACGAGGACTAGGGCGACAGGAAGTGATTGTCATCTCACAAATCATCCAGAAGGAATGTCTACTGTGGATGGGCATACAGTAATTGCCCTGATCACACCAGAAGGGCGTATAGAAACCAGATCGAAGTACCATAAATTGTCTGGTCATTGATTAACCGTCGTTTTGCTATTCGAAAGTAAAAACTTCGTGGAACCCAATCAGGCCAAAACAACGTGCCTACAATTCACTTTACCAGATAGCGTGTGCTGCATATGTACTCACCAACTTTCATGAGCTGGCGAGCTAACTGCTGCGTCTGGGTTCGTTGGCCGCCCACAGCTACACATGAGCCACTGAATCCTCCCTCAGCACAATCACTCTACCTCCCATCGCATCTCCAAGCCAGATTCCCCCCCAAAAAGGTCTGCCACCTCAAACTCAAGTCCGCAGCGACGTGTTGACCAATCTGATGTGAAATTCGAAGTGAAGCATCTAAAATTCTCTGTCTCCTTTCTACTCCCCGCAAAGTCCACGCAAAACCAACTTTGCTGATCATAAAGCTCCACCGGCCATTGCGAAATCCTTAAAGCCGCCTCCTAGAAAATACCCTTGCCAATCGTCTGTCTTCTCACAAATACAATTCTGAGAAACTGCCAGACTATCACTCACTCTCTTACATTTCTAAAGATCAGCCAGTGGATTACAATCCCGTCTCTTCTAGATAAAGACTGCCAGGATTCCACGTTGAGTGGCCTCTGGCTTACGCAAAAGTGCCCTTATAGGGGACAGAAAAAATTTCCAATAGAGCAGAGCCGCTTGACTTCCTGAGAAAAAAACAGAGATCATTATTAGATTAAAAACAGCCGACCCGTTGCAAAGGATAAAGTAGTCTTTACCTAGGTTTCGATAAGTTTAAACCTATCTTCTTCAGAGTTCGGCAGTATTATATTAACATGGAGTTGCTTATGCGCTCTCCAACTTCCATGTACTTAATTTTATTTATCTGACAAACCCTACTCTTAGGGCTATATTTGATTTTGACTAATGGAGCTATGGAGATGTTTGTAAAAATGGCAATGACGTGTCACTCCATGTTAATATAATACTGCCGACTTCTGAAGAAGATAGGTTTAAACTTATCGAAACCTAGGTAAAGATTACTTTATCCTTTGCAACGGGTCGGCTGTTTTTAATCTAATTACGTGGAACCGTTGCTGTTACGCAGCTATGTTTAAAATAAAGAGATCATTATCTTGTGACTGACTCTTATCTTCCTTATTCTCTTTGAAGTTGCCGATAACAGAAAACAAACATAGTGAAACTGTGCTTTGAGTGAATACCTCAGCGTGGAAGACGGCATCTTCCATGCATTGCCCGGGCTCTTGCCACGTTTCATTACAAGGCTTTTTAGCGAGAGACTGACTTGCAGCGGAAATTCCGATGTTAAATGCAGAGGAGAGAGCGCATAGGCGGAATGAGTACATTGAAGGCCTCTATGAGGGGGAAGGCTTATCTGATGATATGAAAGAAGAAGAGACAGGAGTCGATATAGGAGGGATATGGGATGCACTATTAGAACCAGAAGTTGAAAGAGCTTTGAATGAAGAAGGGGTTTATAACATTCCATCATAATTTCTAGAATGACCGGGCAAAGTGGCAACAAGACAACTATTCACGTTGTTGTGTAGAATGTATGTGTCTGGTGATATACCGCCTGACTTACGGAAACATATCATACACAGAATTCCGAAGACTTCAAGAGCCGACAAGTGAGAGAATTACCGCACAATCAGCTCATCAGCACATGCATCCAAGTTACTGTCAAGCAAAAGAAGAATTAGGATCTGTTATATGATGATCAGTTTGGCTGCAGGAAAGGTAAAAACAATTCTGATTCGGTTGATAATGGTAGCAGTACTGAAGAAAACTGAAGACACGTGCAATGAATTTGTCGACCTGTAAAAGACGTTCGATAATGTAAAATGGCGCAAGATGTTCGAAATTATGAGAAAAATCGGGGTAAGCTACAGGGAAAGATGCATAATACACAGTATAGACAAAAATGAAGTTGGAATAATAAGAGTGGACGACCAAGAACGAAGTGCACTGATTAAAAACGGTGTAAGACAAGGATGTAGAGTTTCACTGCTACTGTTCAATATACAATTCGAAGTAACATTTACGGAAATAAAAGAAAGGCTGAAGAATGGAACTAAAATCTAAAGTGAAAGGACATCCATGATGATACGCTGATGACATTGCAATTCTGAGTGAAAACGAAGAGGAATTGGCCAAGTCTACTAGTATCACAGGTACTAATTTAAGAAAGCAGTTTCTGAGATCATACGTTTGAAGTACAGCATTGTATGGTACTGAAATATTGACTTTGGGGAAACCGGAACTGAAAAGAGTAGAAGCATTTGAGCTGTGGTGTTAAAGCAGAACGTTGAAAATTAGGTGGACTGTTAAGGCAAGGGATATGTGGGAAACGCTGACAAGAAGAACGGACAGGATGGTAGGACACCGTTAAGACAACACGGAACAACTTCCATGCTACTTGAGGCAGATGTAGTGTAAAAATTATACAGAAAGATAGAGATCGGAGTAGAGTCAGCAAATAATTGAAGTAAGAAATCGTTGCAGGCCGCATCAGTCCAAACAGAAGAATGATGACTCAAAAAAATTAAGACGTACATTACAAATGGCCTCCTTGTGGCTACTGGATGCTCACTGTAAATTCGTTGGGGCCTATCTTTTGGAAGTAGACATCCGCTCCCTGTGTAGTCAAATTGGCGTGAGGATCACCGGCCTTAACCTAATTGTTTCGTGGCGATGAAGTTGTTACTCGTCAACAGCAATGTTCTCACCTGGCTTTTGGCAGGCATTGCAATTGTCAGCAAGTTCCATATTTCTGAAGCAAGTGAAAATTTATTAGTTTTCTTAGATCGTCTTCTTGATGACATAGAATTAAACCTAAGTGACTGAATATTTCTGTAAATCTGTTCCTTAACATGCCAAATTGAAAGAAAGGAGTTCCCCAGTTATTGCTTCAGAAGTCCTTGTGTGAAATACTCCTAGCGCCATATGCTCCACAAGCATATCAAATGAATGCGTCTGCTTCTTCCAGGTTTCTGGATCACTCATTACTACCAACTGTGCTGTGTGTCTTTTCTTCATCAGTTTCGGGATAGGGTTGCCGACATATAGCTGCAACGTAGAGAGTGGCGGATCGTCTACAACATGTCGTTTGACCTTTCTCGTTGGCCAGTGTATCATCCGGCATTGGGCACCGCCCCTACATGCTGTGTCGTCTGGCTCAATCCGTGTCCACTTAGCACCATTGAAAGTCTCCACTTCCTCCCCCAGGAGTGGATGTAGCACGGCGCTTCATTTTCTTCGTCCATAATGAGCTCCTGCAGCACGTGTTGCTCCCAATCCACTGCAACCATGTCTACGTCTCGCTGCTCCGTCATCTGCACCGACCGCCACGCTGTCGCCATCTTGTGAGTTGTCCACAATACCTGGATCATCGCCATTGTCATCTGCAAACAGAAGAGTATGTCAAAATTCTATATGAATGGTGAGAGGTAGGAAATGACAGCAAAAGACTGTCTTTGACACAATTTGAGTTACGCGTTTACATTACAAAAAAAAAAGGCTCTGAGCACTATGCGGCTTAACTTCTCAGGTCATCAGTCGCCTAGAACTTAGAACTAATTAAACCTAACTAACCTAAGGACATCACACACATCCATGCCCCAGGCAGGATTCGAACCTGCGACCGTGTTTACATTACATTTCGTTATATTTTTAAATAAAGATTTATTTATCAGTGGCTTACCAACTCCATCAGGTAGCTGACAGATAACTCCTCCCCCCCCCCCTCCCTCCATCCCCATCCTTGTCGAATGGACCATCCTACGTTGCACACACGTTTGGCTCGTCGTTTTTTGGAAAGACATCCACACCATCAGGTAGAATCCATAAATCTGACACCTGTAGAATAGAAGAAAGAAAGTTCTACAGTGGGATACGCGCTCATCGACCCAAAAACATACGTAGAATGGTTCATGTTTAAGTCGTGCAAGAGGTAGGTCGTTGTAAGATGGCTCAGATTCTGCTGCCTGCTCATTTGATGCGTCTGAATCACTTGAGTCACCATGTTCCAGTGGGACAAAACTGTCGTCCTCCTCCGCATTCGTCTCACTTCCGGGTTCATCACCCGACTGCCTCGATGAAAAATTCTCCAGAAAGTAGAAAATCCCGGCCTCCGTAAAGCCACGTCGTCCTGCTGACGTAGTTCAATGACGCGAACTCGCGTAAATAGACAGAAAGATCACGACGCTGACGTCTGGACTGCGTCAGCCCGCTCGGACTGACCACAGACAAAGATATACTGGCAGAAAACTAACGTAAGAGCGACGTGCATGACAGCCATGACGGGCATGACATATGATGGTGTGTAAGAGAACTATTAGCAGTGTCCCAGACAGCGGTGTGGAAGGGGGTAGGTCTTCCTCACCGTACTGTGTGTTACTCTGTGGCTTCCCTGTGTCACTTCCTAGGTCTGCATGTCGAAAGTCCGTAGAAAACAGAAAGCGGGGCTTATAGAGAGTATCACCCTGCATCCGAATTCTTCGTATTCCACTTTATTTTTGGTCCAAAGTGTCGTAATACGAGTATACTCTACCTTCTTGTGAATAACATCGAAGCCCGCACAGAAACTATTTAGTGTCTGAATACGGTTGTTAGTGATATCGAAATGTGTTGGAATCTGTGTGTGTCAAAAATAACCCACTGGATACTACTGGTATAATAGGTAAATTTTTCATACTTGTAGGTGGGTTAGAGGGTTGAAAGTTTTGGAACCCTATAAATAATGAAAAGTCATGGGAGCGTCTGGTCCTGCGATGATTATTGTGGGGGAGAGGGGTATGGTTCTCCGGAAATGCATATCCTCCTATTTCCATCTATTGTACTATTATTTTTTTCCTTGTTTTGTTACCTCAAGATATGACATTTCTGTCTCTTTATATATTGTAATTGCTTTACTGTTTGTATATATATTTATGCATTTATGTCGATGTATAATTGGTTTGTTTCGTAAATATTATTTGTATTTTTACGCTGGGTCTTGCCTAGGGAAAACTGCTATCGAACGATTACATCGATAGGTCGTGTGAAGACTCAAAGTGTGTAGGATCTTTGGGAGTGTTAACTCTGCCGCGTGAAGCGCGGGCAGAACAGTCGGGGTCTGGCTGGAGTAGCGAGTGGAGCAGGTGTGGTGTGACGCTCCCGCGAGTTGCCGCGCTTTCGGGGTTTGGCAGCATGTAATCGCGCTCGACTCGCGATGATAGTTTCTGACATGGTGTTGCGGACGGGAAGCATTAGCTGGCGCACATCAAGAGCCCGTTTCGCCTGGTGACCGTGTCGAGAAGAAGGCGCGCCAACATCCAGCTTCTGCAACAGCGACGGCTGACAATGAGTGACTGTCGCCACCTCCTCGATCGACGGCTTCAAACCTTCAATCAACCAACAAGGAAGACTAAAAGCACGTAAAGTTTCAGAACTGTATGGCAGACCTCAGCTTTTCAAATTGTTCCATTTGTCTCGCAAAATTACAGCAACTTAGCATGAACCTTTGTTGCTCATTGTCCCAATTGCATTGCCAAGCAGGGTCCCTTCCTTTTCCGAAATGAACCCGAGTGTCGTTGAAATTCAAACGCCAGCATCATTCGATTTCACTGCTTTAATTTCAAAGTTCAGCTGGCTACAATATTTAAATTGCACAAGCACAAGTTAAGAGTGCGAGTTTTGTTACCGTATTTTAGTTACCTGTGACTGCAGCTCAGCTTGGTACGTACTAAATTTTACTATTGTTAATAGTTCAGAATCATTTAATTGAAGTTCAAAGTTAAATCTCTTATTTCTAAATTGCGTAGATTCAAGTAGTTTTTGAAATGATTGTTGAGGTAGTCCAAGACTAACCGTATTTTACTGAATTTCGATGTGCTTCAGAAAGAAAGCTCACTATTAACTTCAGTCACTAAATTAACTTTCGATTTTCCGGTTATTAATTCTTTTGCTAAATTAAGTCAGGGTGTAGCGAAATTTATTACTTCTGACAAACTTTCAGTTTTCACACTACACGTGTCAACCTTCAGTTGCCACGCTTCTATTGTTAATTATATGTGTAATAACCTTTCTTTTTCAGTTACTATAGTAATTGTCCTTAGGACTGGCGACCGTGATTTCCCCCAAATCTCAAATATCTAATTACCGCTAGTTAATTGTTAACGTAACGGCCGCACATTTACTTTCTTTATTAACTTTACCCATTTTCAAAATTAATTTCCACCAGTTTCATTTGCATTTTTCCTTTCATTTAGATGTAACCCTTTCCTCCCTCTTTACCGATAGATTAACTTCGGTGACGATTGCTTTTCCCAAATTTCCATTAGGTACACGCGGTTTAATTTTTCACTGTCATTAAGGTCGATAAGTGAGGGGGGAGGTTACACGTGGCGACCTCGTGACAGGACAATCTTCAGATTTGAGGTTGTTCTGGACACGAATTTTCTTTGGTGCAAATGTCGTAACAAAGTACTGGTTACGTACAGGCCGTTACGTCAGCGAGAAAAAGTAGTGGGAGTAATCCTAATTACATTTGAGATTTGTCAGTTATATTGAAAATTATTAAAATGAGTGAAGGCAACAATTGCCAAAATTTGGTAGACTTGGATACGGAACAATCGGTCGAACAGTGGGAAACGCGCACCGCGGTACCCATTGTTCAGGGGCAGGCGGCTAGCATGAAAGACGCGACCGCCGAAACGCAACAAAGAGCAGAAATGGAATTCCAAACTTTAGAAAATGTTTCGGAATCGGAAGCGAAAATCAAATCTGTACCCCTTGATGATGAATACGGGGGAACATGTATAGAGGAACCAGCTACGGAAGTAAAACCGGTAGTCTCCGGGAATTTAACTGATTTATTGAATGTTTTGATTAATGAAATCAAGAGTCAATCGGCAGAAATTATAGCTCTGTCTGCCAAGCAAGAAGCTCAGTCTGAAAAGATTGAACGAAAGCTAGACAATCAGAACAAAGCTATTAATGTTGTTAACAACAATGTTGGAGTTGTTAATACAAAAGTTGATAAAATCAAAGAAGATATTGTTGTAATTAATACCGAAATCGGTAATCTTAAACAGGAAATGATAGGCGTTCAGGCGGAAATTGCGAGCATAAATACTCGTTTTGATTCCGAAATTAGCAGAATCGAGAAAAGTGTAGGAGAAGCAGTTGCTCCGATCATCGAGAATAAGGTGACGGAACAAATTCAATTAGTGAAAAAAGAGGATCAACAGAAGGTGGAAACTTTAAAGGCTTTAGTGTCCGAAGTAGACACTAAAGTGAGGGAGCAGGCTAATACCTGCGAAGAGAAAAAGAGGGAAGTGGAAACGCTTGCGACAACCACTTGCCAAGTAATTACGAGAGTGTCGGAATTAGAAAAGAAACTTGACGAAAAACAGAGCTATGTGCCAATCTGTGCACATAGTTCGGAATTGTTGACGAAAGAGGAGCGGTTCGACCCCTTGAAAAAAGGCGGTATACACGCGACGGATTACATTAAAAATTGTGAAAGAGTTTTACCCAGATCATGGACTAATGAGAGAAAAATTAATGCGGTTATTGATGTGCTGGCTGGTGATGCCAAGCGTTGGGGCTTAAACCTCGACATTACGAACCTGACTTTTGCCGAGTTTAAAAATTTGTTTCTGGCTGAATACTGGTCAGAGCAAAAACAGCAAAGTGTCTGGCGCGAATTTGTCGTATCGAGGCCTTTCGATGCGAATTCGCGCGGTTCGATGAGGGAGTTTTGTGAGGGCTGGATCCGCAAGTTGGAATATTTGCGTGATCGCCGCACGGAATCCGAAATAGTCTGGGAACTCTACAAGAAGCTTCCAGATGATACAAAACGCTACGTAGGAAGCAATTATAGGACAGTCAATGATTTCCTGGAAAGAGTTGAGGACGAGGACAATTGGCGCAATAATCGCGACAGTGGTAGAGGCCGTGGTAACAACAACGGGTACCACAGCAACCACAACAACGATAACCATGGAAATAATGCATACCGCAACCATGGCAGCAATAACAATAATGGTTCGGACCGTAATAACAATCGGTACAATGCAAATAATAACAGGAATGACGGAAACCAGTATCGTACTAACGTGATACGGGCCTCACAGAATAGTAATAACGCCAGAGGGTGTGATCAGCCGCCTCAGCAGCATCCGGGGAGCGTATCTGCTGGGACGAGACAGGGAAACCATTAGCCGCGCCGGTGAGGGGCCGAGCGGGCGTGGAGAAATTTTGGCGGCCCAATAACAGGAGAAAACCCAGGTATCGTCATTATGAAAATTCCGTGTGGAATAATCAACGGCGGGAGAGTGTGCCAGTGTTAAGAGAAAAGAGTGCGCCCACAAGTAGTAGATCAGCTGTATACACGGCAGTAGAAAATACATTCGCTGTCAGTGAGAACAATTTAAGTAGTGTTCCGGAAATCGATCATAAAGTGGCAGCTGTAATACCCGCAGCGGAACTGGAGATTGAGTTTAAGAATGATTCGCAGTTGTTGAGAGAAGATCAGATGTCGGATAACACGTCCGCCATCGAGCGAGGGGATGCAGAGAGGGATGAGGTCTGGTTAAGGCAGTTCGGTCGCTTATACGACGAACTAAGAGATTATAGGGGTCTGTATGGGAGAAGTGTTTATGGGGAGCGCGTGCAGGATTTGCCACGTCTCGTCCCGCAAGAAGATAGTGTTTGTGAAATGATAGAAAGTTCTGGCCCTAATCGGCAGACTTTACTAGAAATAGTTGATGTTAAGGGGGAGCACGAGCAAGATTCGTCGTGTTTCGTCCCGCAGGAGTTAGATGTTGAAGTAGTAACGGAAAGTTCTGGCCCTAACCGGCAGACCTTACCGAAAGTTTCAGTGGTAGAAGTAACCGACCCATCCGACGCAAACCTCCAGTTTAAACATTGCGAGAGTATTAAGGAGAAAGATTACGAAAATTTTAGTGATAGCCGGACACGATTGGTAGAAAAGCACATAGATTACAGCGTGTATGAGGTTAGAGCTGACATTATACAGTCAGACGATAGCAGTGTGGGTTGCGCAGATCCAGAGGAAGTAATTTCAGATGCTACTGGGCACATTCCTCCAGGTAGATTGGCAGATGAGATCAATCTGACCAAAGTGGAATCAACGAAGGTGACAATTAGTGAATTGATAGCAAAGCAACACTCACTAGTTGACGAGTTACAGGAAAAGGTTTCGGTATTGGAGGCGAAGCTAGAGACTAAGCCTCAGGACAAACGTGTTGAAATTAAAACTGTATGTGAACAGAGACTGAAAAAGCCGCCAGATAAACCGGATTTAGGATCAAAGCCGGATGGTTTTTTCTGGAATGACCTGGATATAGACGAGGATTTACTGTGGGAAAATAAAGAAACAGTCGAGGACAAGTGTAGACAGATAGTAGTGTCTGTTAATATGCACGACCTACAACTAAACGTGTTGATTGACACCGGTGCAGAATTGAGTGCTGTATCTGGGAAAATATTTGAGTTACTGAAAGGCAGACCTGGCATCGTAGTTATGCCAGTAACAGGAGTGAAAATTATCGGTGCTACTGGGAAGGCCAGTAAACCGGTCACAAAACAGATTTTTGTCAACTTCGAGATATGTGGGGCACGATTTGAACAAGAGTTTGTCGTCGTGCCAGACTTAACTACGGAAGTAATTATCGGGTTAGATTGGCTATTAAAGTACCGTGCAGTGATTAACTGCGAAAGCAAAACTTTGACATGTATGTCACTAGATAAAACAATGGTAGTTGGTTTTGACGAGGCAGGAGACGGTGTGCATAGGCAATACCAGCCCATACACATTGTTAACTGGCCGGATGACATTGACGTAGGGATGAGTTTGAACTGCCATAACATGAGGAATTTCGGCATTGACAAAAGTGTAGAAAGTGAATTGGAAGAGATAATCAAATTCCCTCCACGGATTAACATTAGTATTGGTGTGAAAAAAGATCGTTTGCGAGAAGTAATGAAGCTAAAAGCCGATGTTCGCATACGTCGTCATGACGCTAAAGCGCGTTTTGCTAAGTTTGCAATCGGAAACTTAGTTCTTGTAAAAGCTCATGAGAAATCGAGCGAGATAGACCATGAAAACTCTAAATTTAAGTTTGTTTATAATGGACCATATAAAGTCATTGGTATGCCTCACACAAATGCTTACGGAATATTGTAGACTTGAAATTGTACCAACCTAGGATCGATTAATACCACACAATGGGTAATTTATGCAGTATGTAAAATAGAGTGTAAGATCTAACGATTTGCTAGATTGCCATGCTTTTGACTGACCAAGGTCATTAAAGAAGTTGTAATTAATAAGTAATTAATTTTGATTAATCAATTTAATTTTAATCAATTTAATCATGATCTAATCAACTGAAAAATCCAAGCTGCTAGTTTAAGTTTTCAGCTGAGTCACAGTAGATTAAGGAATGTAAATATGGTTTTGTAAATAGCTGTAAGATTTCATAAATATGAGATTTACTAGTCATTGCCGATGTACTTAGACGCTGCTTTAAGTTTCAGGCTAGTACATGTGTGATGATGGACAGTGTTGAGTTATCCACTGTGATAGTGTTTATGGACTCCTTGAGATTACTCGGGAGTGAGTTTTTCCGAAAGAATTCAGTGGAACGGACGTTCTGGAAACGCCGTCACAAGGGCGAGTGAGATCAAGCGTGCCGCACACGCGGGCGCAACAATACTGGCGAGGCGAGCCGCTGTCGGCTCTTGTGCCGCTGTTGGCTCTTGGGCCGCTGTCGGCATTCTTTGTACTTGCGAGTACGGAAGGCGGAATTGTTTTTCTTCCTGGACAGCTGAAAGAATTCTACTGTCAATATTTATGTTTTTTTCGATCTGATGTGTGTTATTTTCTTGTTTAGCGTTTAATGGACTCCCATGACGAGAATATTAATTATGAAAGGGTTATGTAAAAATGTGTATTCTATGTAATTAATTATTAATTTGCGTATTTTGATCTACCTGTTTTTATGACCATGTACTCTGATTAATTTTGTAAATAGTATTCCATTTCTTGATACTGTTGGGAATTTTGACAATTTTAGAATAGCTAAACCATTTTCTATGTTTTCAATGAATTTTAATATGTTGTCAACCTGTTTTCTTTTGTGCAAGATGACAGAGTGGAATAAGATTAGGAGTGTCTCCACTCAATTATTATGGTCTAAAAATTGATTTATGGTTAATTAGACGAATGCAAAATTTTGTTGATGTTTTGAGCAAATGCATTTCCGTTGTTTCTTTTTTGGGACATTTTCTGAGTCTGTTTACGTTACACGAACATCCTCAGACAATGTGGGGCACGTGTAACGCCGGAAATGCATATCCTCCTATTTCCATCTATTGTACTATTATTTTTTTCCTTGTTTTGTTACCTCAAGATATGACATTTCTGTCTCTTTATATATTGTAATTGCTTTACTGTTTGTATATATATTTATGCATTTATGTCGATGTATAATTGGTTTGTTTCGTAAATATTATTTGTATTTTTACGCTGGGTCTTGCCTAGGGAAAACTGCTATCGAACGATTACATCGATAGGTCGTGTGAAGACTCAAAGTGTGTAGGATCTTTGGGAGTGTTAACTCTGCCGCGTGAAGCGCGGGCAGAACAGTCGGGGTCTGGCTGGAGTAGCGAGTGGAGCAGGTGTGGTGTGACGCTCCCGCGAGTTGCCGCGCTTTCGGGGTTTGGCAGCATGTAATCGCGCTCGACTCGCGATGATAGTTTCTGACATGGTGTTGCGGACGGGAAGCATTAGCTGGCGCACATCAAGAGCCCGTTTCGCCTGGTGACCGTGTCGAGAAGAAGGCGCGCCAACATCCAGCTTCTGCAACAGCGACGGCTGACAATGAGTGACTGTCGCCACCTCCTCGATCGACGGCTTCAAACCTTCAATCAACCAACAAGGAAGACTAAAAGCACGTAAAGTTTCAGAACTGTATGGCAGACCTCAGCTTTTCAAATTGTTCCATTTGTCTCGCAAAATTACAGCAACTTAGCATGAACCTTTGTTGCTCATTGTCCCAATTGCATTGCCAAGCAGGGTCCCTTCCTTTTCCGAAATGAACCCGAGTGTCGTTGAAATTCAAACGCCAGCATCATTCGATTTCACTGCTTTAATTTCAAAGTTCAGCTGGCTACAATATTTAAATTGCACAAGCACAAGTTAAGAGTGCGAGTTTTGTTACCGTATTTTAGTTACCTGTGACTGCAGCTCAGCTTGGTACGTACTAAATTTTACTATTGTTAATAGTTCAGAATCATTTAATTGAAGTTCAAAGTTAAATCTCTTATTTCTAAATTGCGTAGATTCAAGTAGTTTTTGAAATGATTGTTGAGGTAGTCCAAGACTAACCGTATTTTACTGAATTTCGATGTGCTTCAGAAAGAAAGCTCACTATTAACTTCAGTCACTAAATTAACTTTCGATTTTCCGGTTATTAATTCTTTTGCTAAATTAAGTCAGGGTGTAGCGAAATTTATTACTTCTGACAAACTTTCAGTTTTCACACTACACGTGTCAACCTTCAGTTGCCACGCTTCTATTGTTAATTATATGTGTAATAACCTTTCTTTTTCAGTTACTATAGTAATTGTCCTTAGGACTGGCGACCGTGATTTCCCCCAAATCTCAAATATCTAATTACCGCTAGTTAATTGTTAACGTAACGGCCGCACATTTACTTTCTTTATTAACTTTACCCATTTTCAAAATTAATTTCCACCAGTTTCATTTGCATTTTTCCTTTCATTTAGATGTAACCCTTTCCTCCCTCTTTACCGATAGATTAACTTCGGTGACGATTGCTTTTCCCAAATTTCCATTAGGTACACGCGGTTTAATTTTTCACTGTCATTAAGGTCGATAAGTGAGGGGGGAGGTTACACACTCGTAGGTCAGATATGACCCACTTAGTACTTCTAATGTTAATTCCAGTTTCCTGATTTTTTTTATTTTTTTTTGTTTTTTTTTTTTTTTTTTTTTTTGTTTAATAAGAGTACATCCGCGAAGTCTCTCCGCAGCAGCGAGCTCTGCGTATTTCGCCTTGCGAGGCGCGTAAGGTTAGCAGCGCATCATGTCACTGTATAAGCTATGGGCCGGTATTTACTGCTCATGGTTGCACTTATGTTAGGATATTGGATTCAACATATTTACAACTAAACACTGAAATTAGTTAATTACGTTACTTACAATTAAATTCGCTGTACTGATCAGTATCATAGTAGGTGCTGGAAACGTTTCCCTCTTTCTTGAAGGCAGGGTACAAAAGGTATCCGTATGTTTTCTACCTTTTCTCGTGTTATCAAATTCAGATAATCAATTATCGCTGTCTTCAGCTCATCCACTGTCTTTCGGTTATTTTGATACACAATTGTTTTAGCTGTAGACCAAGGCAAATAGTGAGGCAGCAGGTAGAGGCGGTGAGCGCCGGGGCCAGAGACCTTATGTAATTAATCTGTCTCCAATAAATTTCATCTGAAAGTCGTAGGGACTGGAGTGCTGCAAGAGCAGTACCGTTGTCTTGTTGTAAAAATGAATGATTGATCTCATTTTAATTCAGCAAGACAATAAATTGATAAATTATCTGGAAACAATAGACATCGGTAGGGACGGTGGTACCGAAAGGGCTCGGCCCCATAATTCACGCTCGCGGCATGGCAAACCACTGTTCGATTTTCTCTGCATGCCATGACATTTCTCTTGAAGGATTTGGAGTTTATGATGAACTAATTCGAGAATTTTAGGAATTAATGTAGTCAGATAGGTGAAACTAAGCCTCATCAGTGAAAAAGGCTCGTTCTAAAACACCAACCCACACGTCGGTTAACAAATCGCTGACACCATTCACAATTCACTATTCGTTTCGCATGGTCCATACAATGTAGTTCTTGCACAGCGATAACTTTATACTGATACATTCACAGTTCTTTAATCACTGAATTACGTGCTGTCATACTAGAGACTTTAGCCTCTTCGATAATCTCTTTACTGATTTTGTTGGAGTTCACAATATGACTTCCTAAGTGTCAAGCTTCCATTCTTTTAAAACTTATGGTCGTACCAGTTGGTGGTGCGTCTTGAACTGCACCTGTTATCTGGAGTTGGGGAATTAAATCAAGTTCAGTGTCACAATGTGGACACCTTGAAACATGAAAACGCAATCTGAATTGGCACCTCACATGCTTCGTAAAGTTTTCTCCTGCACGGAAAACCCCCTCCACTAAAAACGCTCTCTCTGGAAAAGTAAGCATTATCACTACTTCCATCTTACACAAGAACTAGAAAATCATTCAACTAAAAGCTGCAACGCACAACGCACATGAACACTACAATTCCACCCTACCACTTGAGGTGCACGGAACACGTGTTGCCAACCTTACGCGCTGCACGAAGCGAGATACATGAGGCTCGCCACTGTGGAGAGACACTGCACACGCACGGTATAACGTTAAAAGACAGACTGTGAGGCCTTGGTATCCGCAGAAAAGAACTGTGCCGCTGTTCTGGCGGTTTGCTGACATTAGCCATAAACTAAAACCCTTTACACCTTTTTGTATGCCGTAAACAAAGTGAAAGTTTGAGCTGCTGTACGAGCAGGTTTACCGATGACTGCAACAGCAGAGCACATAACTGATGAGCGGCAAGTGTGAGGTAAACACATGAATCGTACGTGAATTACGCGTTTGCTCAATTTAATACGGAACGGCAGATGATGCTGAGATGTTTTCTCTAGACGGCGATATTCTAAGCTACACAAAATTAATGAAGAAATAGTGTAGTTCGCGATGGTTATTGTAAATATTGTAGATATGGTAGAAGTGGTCTGTCTTAAATGCCTTTACAGAATTGTTGAATTTTTTTACGATTATTTTTGGGAAACAGTGATATTATAAGCTACACAAAATTAGTGAAGAAACTAGATCGCGATGATTATTTTGTTTAAATGACCGGTTTTGGCCTAGTCTTATGTCATCTTCATAGTAGCACCATCGGCTGAAGTTGACGATTTCCGGAACAGTTAGAAGATACCAGTCGCAATTACTCAACATATCTGTTTTTTTCATTTTATTTATTTTTTATCCAAAGCATTTTGCTCGAGATAATACTGTTCCGGAACCCAACCGCTATTTTTCTGTCACAGCGTAATCTAGCGCACAACGATAAAACTGTTACACACCAAATGTAACGAAGTTTTTCGGGTAGAATCCGATTCCACAACAAAAATGTGATGTCCCTATTTCAAAGATGCCCACAACACCGGTATCGCCCGATAAGAATTTTAAAAATCTGAACACGTAGCTTTCTGCTTTTTAATCCGATGCGTATTTTCGAGATTTTCATTACCTTAAGATAAGAAACTCACACTGTATTATTTCGTTAGATAATATGTCAAGTTCACATTTCGGGAGCTGCGAACGTTAGAAGTTGCTTTGGTACGTCTTAAAATGCTCCAATTGTCCGCCATTTCTATGGAAAACCTTACTTCGATACGGTATATCCGATATGTCCACTCCTTCTGGATATTGTAGAAGTGGTCTGTCTTAACTGCCTTTATAGAATTGTAGAAACGTCTTGGTAACACTTTTAGATAACAGCGATATTGTAAACTACATAAAATTCATCTTTAACTTCAGCTGATGGTCCTGTTCTGAAGATGGCGTAAGACTAGGCCAAAACCGCTCATTTAAATAAAATAACATTCTCCATCTTGACTGTTTTTTCACTAATTTTGTACAGAATTATAAAATAAGACTAAAAACAGCCTACCAGTTGCAATGGATAAAGTAATCTTTACCTAGGTTTCGACAGATTTAAACCTGTCTTCTTCAGAAGGCGGCCTAAGGACAATGAGCATCGTAGTTTACATTAAAAGGTATGAAACTTAAGTCAAGAATAGAGTTTAACACATATTAGAGAGCTCTTGTATTGCAAAATATGAGAAGGACGCCAGGTACTTACAGTATTACATTAATATGGAATGATGTATCATTGTCGTTTTTACAAATATCTGCATAGATCCATTAGTCCAAAATAAAATATAGCCCGGAAAATAGGGTTTGTCATGTAAATAAAAATTAGTACATGGATGTAGCAGAGCTCATAAGCGACTGAGTATAATCGGCCAGCGTAGTTACACTGCGGCCAGGGCAGGTGGCGCTCATGTCACGAACTATGTGCCGATTGGCGCACTAAAGCAACGTGTAAAATATCAATATTCATAGCGTCCTTAGATAAAGTGATAATAAAAAGAAGGAAGGCGTTTAACACTCCCGTTATAACAGTATGGGAGCCTTGGTATCATTAACATAGATATATACATCAAAAAGGCAGGTGGCGCTTACGCCGAGAGTTACATACACTGGCATATATAGCCAGAATATAAAAGTTACATTACAATATTAGTGAAGCACACACACCGTATATAAGTCAAAACTTTAAAACTATCAGTAATGGCTCTTAAGACAAAATTACGAACCCTGGTCCACAATCCAGTTAATACACATTCTCAGGGAGCCAAGGTTTTAGAGTCAGAGAAAATCACATAAGGGCCGATGCAGTGGCAGCCATACATCGTGAGAAAACCACATTATATAAAGGGTAGTGAGCTTAAAGTCTTGAAAGTGCATTATAGCTTCCTGAGAAAATAGACTACTGAGGTTACCAGCATTAATGTTATACCATAAACAGTACAGGTTTAAAGCCTTCGAAAAATTGTCTACAAGCAAGGTTCGACTGGTCGTTCAGTATATTACCGTCTTTGAGCTCTAGATGTTTAAAAATTTGTAACTCTTCCCACAGATCTAGTCTACGCTCTTTGACTTGTCTGTGTAGGATAACCGTATCTTCTAACTGTTTAGGCGTATGGCCGGCTATCAAGAGGTGTTCAGCAAAAGTAGAGTTGTGAATATTCGCTCCTTTTTTACCTAATAGACGTTCTTTATATCGTGTTTTCACAGCTCTACCTGTTTGACCAATATAATATGAGGGGCAGTTATTACAGGTTAGTTTGTAAACACCTGAACTGGAAAACCAATCACTGGCAATCTCTACTGAATGTACAAGATTTCTTTTTAAACTGTTATCTGTAGAGAAGGAGACGTTACAGTTATATTTTTTATTTAGAAGACGTTTAATCCTATGCGATATATTACCCAAGAACGGGATGGAAATAAATTTTGTAGTTTCTTTGGTATCCGTGGGAAGGTTATGGCTCAAAGTCGAACAATTTTGGGAAATTTTCTTATTGAGCAAGTAATCGATCATATTCTGATTGTACCCATTATTAGCAGCAATCGCTTTGATGACATTCAATTCGTTTTGTTGATCCGCAGGTGATAAAGGAGTAGTTACCATTCGGTGAATGGCGGAATGAAAAAACGTCAGTTTATGAGCTTTTGGATGAGTTGAGTCAGCAGGAATGACATTATCTGAATATGTTTCCTTGCGGAAGATATTGAAATTGAAGGAATTATCCTGTATAGAAATTGTTAAATCGAGGAAGTTAAGTTCACGTTTTTCATTTTGAAGTTCTTTTGTGAAGGAAATTTTTTCATGTAAACCATTGAAAGTATTGAAGAGATGCTGTAACTCATGATCGGTGCCATCAAAAGCAATGATAATGTCGTCAACATAACGTGCATAATAGCGGATTTTGTGGCGTGATTCTGAACTTGAATAGAAGAACGTTATTTCCAGGGCGTTGATGAAAACCTCTGCTAAAATACCGGCGAGGGGGCTGCCCATTGCTAGACCATCTGGCTGTACGTACATTTTCCCATTAAATGTGAAATAATTGTATTTTAAAACGACCTTAAGCAAACCAATCAGTTCCGCAATCTGAGTTTCACTTAGTTTTTTATGCTTGAGAAGACTCTTTTTTACAAGGTCTATGGTTT